>NC_142185.1:16780689-16931915 GCF_026936395.1 Plectropomus leopardus | reverse complement strand
ACAGATGCCAAAACTATCACTGCACATCACGATCTGGTGTTGTGTCAAAGACTGTTTCTCCATCTATATTTGTTGCCCCTGAGGGGGGGGTTTGTTGCACACTTCTACACAACACCAGCTTCGGCCTGGCATTGGTAGCAGAATGGACGGTGACAGGCAGGGACGGGAAGACTGAGGAAAGATTGCCCATTAGTTAATCGCAGATGCTGTTGCTCTCTTGGATGAACAAAACTTTTTTTACTTTTTACTTTATATTTTATATTTATTTATTTTTCAACTTACTCATTTATTTTCCTTAATATGTGGAAGTATGTGTGTATGGGTGAATGTGTGCATGTGGGTGAATGTATGTATGCATATGAGTATGTGTTATTGAAACAGGCCTCTTTTGAGAATGAGATCCCGTGTCTCAATGAGATTGCCTGTACAAATAAAGATTTATATAGGATTTATGTAGGCATTTATGTATGTAATATTTTATCTTATGTTACTTCATATTATTCTATTTACTCTTTACAGTCGAAAGTGCATTACTATAACTGTTTGTAATCAACAGCAAAAAAATGGAAATGTCATGATTGTATACAATACTCTGAAAAAAAAAATGCTACAAATGGGTTGCCAAATATACTTTGGCAGTCGTTAATATTTGGTTAGTGGGATGCTGAAGCAAAGTCTGTGTGTGGGAAACACTGAGACACAGTGGCCGTCCTTGCTGGCCTTTTATGACGGTAATAAGGATGATAACAATGGTGTGATTCTCTGTCCGGTTCAGTCACAGGGCAACATCCCTTAAACTGTAGGGATTTCTCAAAGGAACACTTTACTTATGTGATCTTAACAGTCACATCTGTAAAGACAATCAATGCCAAGTCCAATAATCCATCAGGGGAGTTAGATCAATACAATTTTTTAATTCTTTACTGATCCTTTGCTCTGTTTCAGGTCAGCTGCTTTCGTGCAGCCACTTTGTGGTTGTTATTTGCATCCCTTTTAGTAAAAATGTTGATACTTTGAATATGAGGTACAAAATGGCTCACAAACATGTGTCTCACAGCTGACGAGTCAAGAATTCATCTCCCAAATGTATTTAATGTACAAGATCTTGCCCTTCACAGATACCCACCAAGTTATAGATGCCCAGGAGGAGGGCCTCGATGCACCCATTGCTCTGGCGATCTCTGCTTGCTGTGATGCGCAGATATACCCACACCAGCTCAGGCAGGAACTGCAGGGTGAAACGGCGCAGGCGGTCTTCAGAGCTGCGGTACAGCTCGAACAGTTGGTGGCACACAGGCTCCAGCAGCTGGATTGGAGGGGGGGATACGAGTAAAAGCCAATAAGTACAGTTCTGAGAACAGAGTGGTAATACACCAAATTAGCATGAATATATGCCTGTGGTGATAAAAAAAAAATCCCCAAATAAGTACAGCACACAAGGGAGGAGGCGATATGATAACCTAATTATAAGAAAACTGCTCGCTCTCATATGTCAAACTCTCAGTCTCAGCTGCAACTTTTCTGAATCGCCCTCAGACATACATCAAGACAGTATCTTTGATTCACATCTCGTCTTTCAAAGCATGAATGAATGTAATTCTGACTTGGTGGTTCAGACAGATGGAGGGAAAGTTTTGCTGTCGGTCAATAGTGGGAGGTGTGTAGGAGCAGAGGGGATAAATCACTACAATGGAAGTCTGGTCCGATGTACTCTCAGGGGAGCCAGCTGAGCCAATGTGTTTATACTGTCCTAGGGTCAGTGAAGTGAGTGCCCACACAGCATTACTGTGTAAGTGTGTGTGTGTGTGTGTGTGTGTGTGTGTGTGTGTGTGTGTGTGTGTGTGTGTGTGTGTTGGACTGTGGCTGACCCTGAAATAAGCGGCAACTCATTAATGAACTTGGCAAGGCATTTGACCCTCCATGTCATCAGCAAGAAACCACCCAAAACACATGACAGTCAAGCACACTTTGCAACCCGTCTCTGTCTCTCTCTGTCTCTCTGTCTCTCTGTCTCTCTCTCTCACACACTCACACACGCACACGCACACGCGCACACACACACACACACACACACACACACACACACACACACACACACACACACACACACACACACACACACACACACACACACACACACACACACACACACACACCCTCTCTCTCTCTCTCTCTCTCCTGGATCACTTGTCCAACCATTAATGGGATTGTGCAGCCAGATTGACAACACTAATGGAATTTAGATCCCTGGTTGCTTGACACCCAATTTCAACCATGAAAGTGTGTGGAAAAGGGAGGGGGGGGTTGGAGGCACCAACTGTATCATTAGAGTGAAATTAAAGTCCTGTCTCATTGAGTGCCTCAGGCCTTTTGCTCAAAAAGTGTGTCATTAGGTCCTTAAAGAGAAAATACTGGTTAAGTCATGCTGGTATAGAAGACAATTAAGGGATAGGTGGGATTGTGTTGGGATAGTGGTGTTGTATCTACAGCCTATAGATGGTGGTTAACATGCCCCCAGTTTAAAGAAACAAGCAGATAGAAATATATTGCTGTAGACAGGGAGCAGCAGCAAACCGTATTGAAGCCACAGATAATCTTTGAGTGTAAGTGTATGCTATACTTAGAAAAATGTCAACCCCTTTACCATGCAGTCAGAAAGCCCTCTCTGATGGAGACCTTAGGCTGTTTTATTGTACTTTTCACAGCCACCACGCTGCTTTGAAAATAACACTGACTTTACCTGGCAGTGGCCTTGGGCCGTATCACGGTATATCAGGGTATTTAGAAATCCCGAAGGTATGTTTTTCTGTCATAAATACAGGCATTCCTCGGCGAATCCAAACTAACCCCTCTTAACACCAAAGTCACCCAATAACAAACAAACCAACTGATCAAGACAGCATCAGACCAGCAGCTACTTTGTTTTTCAAGGTAAAACTACTGTTTTTTTTTCCAAAGGTCTGGTGGCTTGGAAGAGAGCATAGATAACAGCCACAGTTCACAGTTGGAACACTAGTAGCATACACTTAAACGAATATTGTTTTTTTTTTAAGGTGACTAAATTACATTTTGCTGCTGCCCCCATCCACAGCTGTACACTGCTTTTCTGCTTTGTTTCTGTACTCCTGCCTGCCTCTCCAAACTGGGGGCATGCCAACCGCCGTGGACTGTCTATAATGCACTCACTATAGATAAGAGCCTCATACAACCTTACTTAAAAAAGAAATCAAACTACCCATTTAAAAACAGACTGTGTGTTGCAGCACACTTAATAATAAACTGAGTTTGTTTATAAAATTATTTGAGTTTGTATCTTACACTGTGCATGTATCTTTTCCAGTGTGGGCAGCAGATGCTCCAGTCTGTCAGGGTGCTCTGTGTGTGTGTGTGTGTGTGTGTGTGTGTGTGTGTGTGTGCGTGTGTGTAAGGAACACACTGTGTGCCGTCTCACAGGTGATGACTGGCATCGCCCGTCCATCATACTCTCCCAGAGTACAGTGTGCTTGTGTTTTAGCGTGCGTGTGTAACTTGCAGACACAGTTGTGTGTTGCTATCTTGCTCACTGACAACAGAGATGACGTCATATGATTCACAAACATCACAGAGCTAAAAATTGCCATACTTGGGACTCTCTATGAGTACGTGCGTGCCCTCTGTGCCCTCTCACCTCATTGTTCGGGTCCTGGATGACTCTGTAGAGAGCTGGCACCAGGGACTTCTTCAGATGAAGGCTGCCGGCGTAGCTGGGGATGTGGGTTTCTGGTAAGGACTGCAGTGAGGAGAGAGAGCGGTTTGCTGAGCGCATGCACACATTGTTTTTTTTAATTTATTTCACATTTCTTCAGAACAATGGTACAAGTCTTATGCATCCCCCCCCCCGCATCCCTCTAGAAAGTCACAATATTCATGATATGAATTTTTTTCCCATTCATGATATGAATGGGAAATAATATTTTCTTTTTTTTTTTTAGATTATTTGTTTTTCAGGGCATCCTCCATTTATTTGTAGGACAGTTGTAGGGACAGGAAAGGTGGGAGACAGAGTGTGGAAAGACACGCAGCAACAAGCCACAGGCCGAACTCGAGCCCAGGCCTCAGCATATGGAGCGCACACTCTACCTGGTGAGCTAGAGGTTACCCTGGGACATAACATTTTCAAAATAAAATAAATAACTTTAGCAAATAGCTACTAGGGTTTAATATTAGTAGATAAATGTTGACATTTAAGTTTCAGGCCCCTCACATCTTAAAACTTATCAACTCTGGTGTTTTCAGTTATGTAGCTGGAGGCCTCTCCACAGCACTGTGAAGGCCTGAGCAAACTGTGATTCACTGACACCTCCCTCATCACTTTTATGCACTACTACTACTTACACCACATGCATCAGCTGTGTCAAAAATCACAAATTAACTTTGAGGGAACCGAACGTCACAGGGTGATGATATCTGACAGGCTCAGAGTATCCTGCAGTAGAATTCTTTAAATGGTCAAGACTGTGTGTTTGTCTGCGGGTGACAGAAGGCAGAGATATCCTCTCTGCACAGCCTAAGTATGGTCATTTTGAGGACAGAACACAATGTGCCCGATCTGCACCAACTCACACAATGAGTCATACCAGTCCTTCACTATTCATCATCATACTCCCTCTTTTTTTGATTTCACAATTTTGTGCTCTCCTCTTAACTACATAATTTCTTATTTTTTGGCTTTTGGTTGCACTCCATAGATGTCATACACATAATTTCAAATACTCAATGTACAGTGGCCATATGGGGGCATCTCAGATTTAACAGGCTTAGGTCAGCCGTCACTGGTCTGACCCATGTGTTGTCATGGTTATCCTGATGAGTCTGCCACAGGTTCTGGTGTTCATTGTCCACATTTCAGAAGTGAAGCAGCACTTATTTGCAATAGTGCTAACAGTTATTTGGCTGACATTTTTTTGTGCGTTTAAAAGCATCCAAAATACTGTCTAACATCTGAATAATGATTGATAAGGTAATGGCTGCACATCACTTGTTTTATTGAATATAGCAGCACACTGCCTCAAAGGAAAACAATACTATTTTTCTCCTAAAGACAACGCTGATAAGAAATAAAATGTGTCATTAAATATAACAATTGTGTCTGTTTACAAGTAAATCAGCATTTATATACATTCACAAGTGAATTTTGAGCCTCCGAGACAAGCTAGGCCATCAAAAATAGACTCTGTGAGTAAAGATGGAGAACAGAGTCTGAGACTCTATTATGTTTTTTGTCAGTGTTTGTGATATTAATAAGTACATCCTAATACAACACTTTCAAGAGGAAATCTCAGTGTGACTCATAAATATACTGCTGTGGCAATCATCTTTTAAGTTTTAACCTTCATTCTTCTAACATGATTGATAGATGATGCCATTGGCCTAATATTCCACCTTCTCTGTCACTCTCTCTCAAACACACACGGTGTTTCAGCATTCAGTTGTTATTTCACTCAGTCCTCACAAATTTGCTACTTTAATTCAAAAAGTTGGTGGTTTACAGGTTGAGTCGGCTTCAGGTGGCATTTTTAAGACTTTTAAAAGATTAATTTAAGTTTATTTAAGTTACAGTTAGGGCCTTATTTTTAGATCAATGAATTCAATGACTTTTAAGACTGTTTAAGGATCCGCACGAACCTTGACCTGACCTGTGTATCACTAATAGGGAGGAAAAATAAGGAAAAATTCAGTGAGTAGACGAAGATGGGCTGTGAATGGGCTCAAAAAAATAAAAAGGGAATTCACATCCAACATACATACATATACAAAGTATAAACGAAAGCATCAAAATGAATGCCTTTACAGTAGCTGATGCGTAAGATGTAGATGCCAGTTAGGTAGACAGCACCCTAACCTTATTTCACATGTCTACAAACAAGGGCCAAGCGACTTAGTGAAGGTGTTGAATTATTAAAATATATTGTAAACAAAGGAGTGCGTCAGTAAACTGCTAATGCTAATATTCACATCCGGCAACTAATAGCGAATCTTTATTACAGTTGACAAACTGCCTAACCCATGGAGACTACTGACGACAGGAAAACTGTTAAAATTTCATGCACAAACGGTGTGTGTAAAGTCTGTTTATACTTTGCACAACACATCTCAGAGATCAAATCAAAGAGTATCTGTTCTGTATGATGACAGACCGGTTAAATGCTTCAGGTATAGTTTGTGTTGAGCTTGAACTGGACAAGCTCAGCTTCCTCTGATGAAAGCAGAGCTGACCCCGAGTCTTAACCGTCTTAAATGCCCACGGTTCTTGCTTGTATTCACCAAAATTAATTACAATTTACAAAGGACTAAAATGATGAGGAGGTAACATGCACAAACCTGTACACTAATCACCACCTTTCATGGCAGTTACACCCACAGTTTGTGGTTTCTCTGCAGAAAAAAAGATGACCTCCAGGAGAACATTTCACTGGCATGAGTCATGATGGAGAGAGGAGGAGAGGACGGCCTTTTACCTTGAATTCTGAGAGCCATTCTTCGACAACACCGCGCTCTGAACCCAGCATCTTCCTCAGAGACCCCCCCTCGGCTGCCTGGTGGACAGAGAAACACAGAGGACAGAAGGGGAGAGAAGCAAAGCAAAGCAAAGAGTTAGTCGGAGGAAGAAAATGAGAACAGTGAGTATATACTCAGACCATATGTGCAATAACATGAGGGGTAATACCAGTGCATTTTCTTAAAATACATACACTTCATACTACTTCCAACCATAATCCAATTTAGAAAAGGTTGTACAATTCATTTTCTAACTAAATAGGCAGCCACGTGTTCCTCTTCAGTTCCAGTCCTGTATACAAGTTAACTTGCAGAGACTTGAAATCTGCTTGAACTGTAGACGTTATGGTTATGTGATATGCACATTAACAATTGAGCTACCAGGGTGCCCAAGACTTATTTCAATCTGGCCTGTGATAACAACTGCAATGCAATGATAATGATTTTAAAATGATGTTAACTACAGTATATGTTTAAAGTCACACTCCAGTTTAAGAACCTATATTACACCATCAAAACTAAATCCTAATAAACCAGCCAAAGCACACTCTTTCACTGCTTTTTGGAATGTAATGTGGTCAGGCGTTTTTTGAGGGAGGCACTTGACATGGTTATCTAGATAATAAAACTGAAAATCCCTTGTTGGCCGAAGTTGTGCATCTTGGGTATTTCTTGTGTCTCTTAAAAGCAGAGAGAGCTATGGCTATAGGATGGAAAGATGAAAAAAAAAAAAAAAAGAAAAAAGAATAAAGCAATATATTAAGAATTTATCGACATGTTGCTATGGAAAAACTATATTACAAAAGGAAAGTGGTAATTTTTGAAAATATCTAAAGGAACTTCATGGACATTTTGAAACAAAAGGTTGAAAAAGATCAATACAACCAAAGATGGGAGTCGGGACAGGGCAATCGGAAAAAGAATATAAAGTGTTGTAGCCCATTTTATCTTCAAGATTTCTGTACATTGTAATACACTGATTCACAGCTTGCCTTTGCATTTTATGGTATACTATATTTGCTGCCAAGACTTTTTTATTTACTGGATATGTAATATCTGTTATAATTTAAAAAAAAAAAAAACAATTAAAATATAATTTTAAAAAAACATAATGTATTGTGACAATTTCTTGACATACACACTGTTTGCTGTCAATTGAAAAGTTAAGCTAAGCGGGCGTCAATCAGAAGTAATTGTATTCCAGATAATGTTAGACTCATACTCATTCATATTTCCATCAGGTAAAGGAGGTGGAGAAAATTCCACCACCTAACTTATGTTAGAGTTACCGCTATCCCTATCCATCCCTATTCAATATCCATGCTATCTTTTTGACACATACGCTAGAACAATCTGGCTGACATAATTATGGATTTCGTCCAACTAACAATAACATCCCCAGTCTTTGTTTAAGTTAACCAATAAACTAAAAGCAACACTGGCTGGAGTGAGGTCTTAAAGGAGGCCAACAGGAAGTGTACCAGGCTTTATTGACAATTTACATAGTGGTCAATCAGTGAAATGTCAGTGGGTCCAAAAAGTTTTTTTTCCCATAGATTTACACGCCAAAAGAGAATTCTGTAAATCAGCAGATATATTTCTTTTTAGCGTCACAATTTCGGCAAAACAATTGCCTCTCTTTTTATCCCTATATAAATTAGCAGAGTGCTAAACCGAAAGTCAGAAGCTTAGCCAGTGAAAGTTTCTAGCACACCTACTCTATGGGCCACACAGTGCAAAAAGCTAATTCTGATCATCCAAATAATTGTATATGTAGTAGATGAACATTTCTGGCTTCATGCACCACTGTGCAACATTTATAGGAATGAATGGAGCTCTGCCTCGAACGCTGTATCCAGTTCTTTTTTTACATCCATGCATTAAAGTGTTGCAAGTTAAAAATTAAAAAAAAAACATTCCCCGCAGGGACAACACTAATTAGTAATTCAAAACACTATGATATGCTCTGGAAAGAGGTCAACAGTGGTGTTAATTGTAGGAAATGAAATACAACATGAAAAATGCCTCTGAGTGTGGAAGATCTGACGCTGACCACACTGTTACATAAGGAGCCACCTAAGTGACCTCGCCTGTCACTGTGTATAAGTGATGAAATGAACATGAAGCACTACAGGCAGTCATATGGGCTTTCCCTTGACTATTCAAATCTGAAGTGGCCAAGCTTGAGTCTTTTCCGGCTTGTGTGCATTCTTATGAAATCTTGTGAAACAGACACAAAACCTCACAGGGCAGTTATACTCTAATCTAACCAGCAATGATGTTAAAAACAAAAATACCCAATAAAAACCCTACGTTAATTAAAACAGAAAGCCAGAGAACTAAACTTCCTCAGTGTTTGGACACCTCTTCTTCATAGCACATCAAGAGAGATGAGATAACAAAAGACAGTTAGTCCCTAGTCTCTTCATACATATTCTGATCTCGAGCTACAGGCACACTGTTATCCCTGGTCTCCTTCTCTGTATCCAGAAGCTAAAATTAACTTCAGCAAACTGCCCAAAATAAAAAGCCATTTCTCCCTCAGACCTCGTCCCATGGAAAATACATTCTCATTAATTATCCCATAAAAAGGCTAGCTATGACGAGTGTGTGTGTGGATTGGTGGAGTGAGGTGGAGCAGTCACAGACTCCAGTGACGGTTTGGATTTAGACTGAAGGCGACACTGCAAGAGACACAGTGTGCCAAGCTGTCAAAATGACAGGCCTAAACACTGCTTATGTAATTTTAAAGTTAGGGTAATGCTTACCATAAATGCTTAAATCTTTTCATACAATCTGACAACCTTCACTTATGATGATTGAGCTACCATTGTTAGCCTTTAAGAAAGCAAAGAGAACACAATAAAAGTGTGACAACAACCAGCTCTCAACAATAACAAAAGAAAAAAAATACATTATTTAAAAACAAGCCACAGCATAAAATCTATAATCATCAACTCTGACTAGATGGAAAAGGCAATTAAATTTTAAAAGAATGAGTCTTCAATGGCAAAGCAACTAAACCTGAACCACACACAACCGGCAAAATATTACAGATAAAAATCCCCGTCTAACAAATATCTAACTAACCTCAAAAACAAAACCACAGTGTAGTGACTGAATCACACTGGAGCCTTCCTGAAGACACAAGCTCACAGTTCACATGACTTCATCCTCGCATGCCACATGTCTTATCTTATGATTAAGGAATTGCTTGAGGTTTGTGTCATTTCAAGGACCTGGTGCTACTGTGAAAACTTGGGGTGGAGGAAAAAAAATATTATTGGATACATTGAAATTCTCTCTTGAAAGATTATATCTTAATGCAGCGAAGTCAATATTGAGAAATTTGAAAACGAGTTCTCGACATTAAGATTGTCTGTCCTGCCCTCCTTAGTTACTGATGTTTGTTTGAACAAGCTCGACAAAAACATGGCAACATTGGCTCCGTTTAGCTGGGTGCTGCAGTGTGTATTTGCTTAAAAAAAATAATTAAATACAATTTATTTCAAACATTTAGAAAAACTAATAAAATATAACACCATGTATTAGGGCTGTCAGTGTTAATGCATTGATCGCAATGCAATTAAGGTCTGTGCATAATGTGTGTGTTTTTAGTTACGTTACTCACCAGCCAACATTCCTGTCTTTCAGATGCTGTACCAGGCTGAGTTTTAAAGCTACACTGATGATGCTGGAAGACCTCAGGAATCCAGTGGTATCAGCCATGGAAGGGGGCTAATTACACTTTTTTGGTTGGCTATCGTCAGTGTATCACACGGTTAAACCAGAGCTACGGGTTGATTCACAAAGATCAGTGCTTTTTTTCCCAATCAATCATACATTGTGGACTTTACCCAGCTAGTTTGTTGGTGTTGCTACCTTGTGTATTTGCATATGTGTGTGACAAAGAGACAGTGAGACAGACAAGGAGACCAAAAAGGGGGATGGGGGGGGCAAACTTAGACTGACCCCTTTTTGCAGAAATTGATCATTAAGCTCTTTTTGGGACATCTGTCTCTACATTATTGTGATTCACACCTCCATATAAACTTCTGCCTTCTAGTGTGTGAGGACATAAATTGTGAGCTTTTTCTTGACATTTCAGATGATTTACTCATGCAGTAGGAGTTGGGATTAAACATCACTAAAATCAAATCAGAGTGTATGTCCATCCTAAAGGTGTATTTCTCAGTTTGGTTTCTTACTTCTGTCACCTGTGTTCAGCCATGACAGCCTTACAGTCTTTAGCCTCAGGAAACCTGTGCAGCTCATAAACTCCTTATAGTTTTCAGTTGATGGGATTAGGGATTAGGACTAACTCAATACATTCTCATTTCAAAGTGGGAAGATCCCACTTAACATTTCAGGCAAAAGCCTTGGCTGGCTGACTTTAAGGTGATCCTCTACAGCTAACACACTTGCTTCAAGACAGTTCCTTTAGTCTTTCTTTTTGTCAAACACTGTGGATGTGACAACATTTCTGGGTTATCATACATTCACAGATTATAATATGCAGCACATACGTGCAGGTAAATCAGTTTTACATGGTAGTTAATCGAGGTAACACGGACAAGACTATAGTTGTACTTACATATGACATCGTGTTATTTGTACTGTTAATGTTGGCTATTGCACAGATGCCACAGTCCAGACAAAATATAACTATGCACCCTACTGAACCCTTTCAAACCTGAACAAAATGGTCTGATTTCTTTTAAGAACATGGATTACTTTACAAAAAATAACCCCAAAAATGTGCAAGAAATTAGTGAACTGTACAAGATAATTTACTGAAAAATTGCAAAAACAAAAAACAAAATGACAAAAAAAAAAAAGACCTGACAGAAGTGCTACATATTACATAACACAATTTTTAAAATATAATTATAAGAATGTTACAACATTTTGGACATTTTTCTGCTATTTTTATTTATTTATTTTAATTATTTATTTATTTATTTATTTGATGGTTTTCTAAAAGTTCTCTCTCGCATTTTAAGGTCATTTTTCTTGTCACCTTTTAATAACTCCTTGCTATGTGCAGGACATTTCATGCCATGTTGCTCCTCGCGCCTTTTCTCCATGTTTTTGAAAGAAACCTGACCTATTTGCTTACAGTTTTAAACGTGCATGAAAGATGTCTGAATGCAGCACAAGAAAAGAGATGTTGATCCAAGTTTCAAAGGGTTAAGTGCTTTGTGATGATTTAATTAAAGCATATGTGTTCACATTGTGATTACAATTACAATCAAAATTTAAGATCTGACCAACGTACTCCTCTCCGTACTCTGTGTTCCTCCCTTTGACACCAACATGTGCTCCCGCAGTGTGCGACATGTGACAGAAGAGTGTTGTAAATAAACTCATTGCGGCTGCATCTGGGTCAGTGTCCTTGGGTTAACTTTCTGACACATAGAGAACTGAATAAAGTGAGATCACACAGGCAGTTATTCTGAGAGTTCAGACGTAAGAAACTGTTCAGATTCACGAGGAAAAAGCTGTGTGGGCACAAAATTGGGAATATGCACACATAGACTTTGTCAGATTTAGCAACCCCTGCTTATAAGATGTTCACACGCTGTTCCTTTTTGTAAATCCCAAACAGTTTAAAACTGTGTGCACAGTTCTTAATGCGCACCCCCACAGTAAGCCATGTTGACACACCCCTGTTTAATCTTATTTGGCACACCCAAATCATTACAGGCCAGGAAATTTGCACAAGCTCTTAGGCTTCTCTGGAATTACATTTCTAATTCTCTATGTTTCTAACAGTTTTTGTGCAAGACAAGATATATAAACTTTCTTACTGTTTTCTTGCAAATAAAATGGATAGTAGTGAATGGTGCAACTAATAGATAAATACTACAATTAAAATCTTACAGTACAATTTCATAAATTCAATTCTTTGATATTATGTCACACTAACAGCTGTTTATATCTCAACTGCTATCACGTGCCATCATTGTTTTGTAGAGGAAAAATGTGTTCTTTCTTAAAATTCATGACACATTCACTTCATTCAGAGGCAGAATTTTACCTGTGAGTAGACTGTAACAGTTTAAAGTCACTTCAGTATTTCAAACCCGAATTTAGATGTTCCCAACTTAAACAAATCCAACATAAAACGATGCAAGGCTCTCTGAACGATGCAGATAAGCCTAAAAACGTTACAAAACAGGCTTAGGGGAGCAAAATATCCGATTTCCTGTGAGGCTGGAGGAGACTGTGATCATGTTTGCTGCTCAGAGCAGATGACAATCTGAACGAGTCAAATCTTTTTTGTGTGAACGCGCTCCTTAAATCGGAGTGTGTGAATTGAAAGACTCCATTTAGTAAGCTTGTTCAGCTCTTCATGAAAGGCTGACTCATTCATTTCCTCTGGCTTGTCAAACTGTCAAAGGCTCACTGAAGTGAAATTCTCCATCGGCAGGGCAGGCTTATCAGTTACCATGGGAACTGTAGTCAAATGACTTTCAGGCAATGGCAAATATTCACCAAAAAGAAATGTCCTTTTGTAAAAGCAACTTTAATCATACTGCTGTCATGATGTATATAAAACAAGGGGGCTGCTGTAGCTGCTGCGTAAGGGATGAACTGATACACTGCCACAATAAAAAATCCGAAAACATAAGATGTGAAACATGAAAAGATGTCAAATTATGTTGGTGTTATCCTTCATATGCCAGCTGCTTTTTTTTGGTTATTTGCATAAAGATGATATATTAATGTGAAAACATGAAAAAAAAAGTTCTTAACCTTAATGAAAACATCTGAAACTGCAACATTAAGCAAAATAATGATCCATCGATGAGATCATTTGGGGAAGAAGCGTCAACAGCTCACATTTAAATCTCATTTGCAGTCTCTGGCATCAAAAGTCATTTTCAAGAGTAACATTTTACATAAATGTCAATGATCATCTATTGATACTGGAATCACATGAGCACAGGAGTGATTTTTATAACATCAAGACCTTCTTGATTCTGGTGACCATGGGTATCGATAGAGAGGTGAAGTCCTTCACTTTCTGACTTCCCTGATGGGATCTTATCTTGGACTTATCTTGGAGTATGTATGGTAGTCAGTGTCTACAGACAAGTCATTTAATGATGCAACATGAATTGAACATATTTTGTCAATTTAAAACATATTGTTGCAAGTCAAGGCAGTCGCAGTTTGTTGAACCATTTAGTCTTTTGTGAACCACATCTATTGTGTCTCACAATACACATCAACGACACCAGCTAGCTAACTTGCTTAACTGTTATATTTCATGCACAAATATGATATTATCTTATCTGATGTGTTTTACCTAGCTGCTACTGGTCTTTTTATCAGTATAAAAATGAAAATACCTGTTGCTCGTCCAAGTATATCCTGGTGCAAAACACACAAGCATTGCAATTATGACGTCATCTACATGACTTCTAATTACACATTTTCATCGTCTTACTCTTCAACAGTTTTACGACAAACTGACTTTCTTGACTTGCAAAATTATTAAATTGACAAACATGATATAGGTAAATAATGGCTGGCACAATTTAAAAGACTCAAAAATTTCAATTTTCACAAATAAACAAGATAAGGTGGTTTGAGAAGCCTGATGTTGCCCTCCCTTTGTGCTTACCTCAGTGTCCCAGAACTCAAATCTCCACTAGGAGAGGCAGATGGTTCTCCACAGTGTCACACATCTGTCAATCACTGAGGGTTACCTGCAACAAGGAAAACACGATCAGATCATCACTGGAAGACATATGACAGGAAAAGTGGTCAACTGCATTACAATGATAAAACAAACATTTGATAATTCAAGCTGTTCAATTCAATAGGCTTCTCTGACAGGACATGTGACATGTGTTGCCAAAGCACAATTGCAATCAAAATACAGTTGATGAAATTAACAACAGATAACATGAATAACAAAATAAGTAAAATAGAGTAGAATGGGTATTTAAATTAGTAAAGGATATAGAATAATATATATATTTATGCAGTGCATATATAGACAAACACATATACATACATATCTCATAGTATCATACATACTATAAGTGTGCACGTGTGTGTGTATGTGTACTTTGTCTTACATTATAATAAATTAAATAGCTTTGAGTTTTAGGCTGTTGGTCGTACAGAACAAAATATTTCTGGCATCACCTTGGGCCTCCAGAAATTGTGCTGGACATTTCTGAAAGTTTTTTTCAATTAAGAAGACAACCAGCAGATTAGTTGGTAATGAAAACAATTATTTGTTGCACCCCTATTGTTCTGTACGATTTGCTTCAAATGTGTTTCATTTCATACTGGATTAAAAAGATTTAATCTTTTTAAGACCTTGTAAGGAATTCTAAATAAACTTCAAAGAGCGGAAAAGGAAACTGTCTTGGCAGCAAACAGCACACATGACAAACAATCACTAAGACAATGTACAAAGCAGCTGACAACATGACAACATGGAAACCAACAGTGGTTGCTACAACAATACCGCCACTAAATACGCACACCTTTGGTATTGAGGACAGTACTGTGAAGAAGATAGGCCTTAGTACATGCTCTCACAGTACAAACCAATAACATGAATTTTGTTTCATGATAAAAACTATGCATCTGTTCAACAAACACTTTGTTTTGAAGGTTATTTTGAGGCATGGCACAAGAAGTCAATTTCCAAGTTTCCTATTGTTGCATAGCAACAGTCAGCTGGGCGATTTGTTGTCCTCGACAGCTAAAAATGCATCTTGAAGATCCACACCCATAGTATTTACTGTACTTGGCAGAAATGAATCAAGGCTTCAGAGGACGCTGTGGAGAGCCGCTGCGTGTCCCTGAGAAGCAGACAGTGCCACATCACTGAGCACTCCATCTGATGTTAAGCATTTCCAACACAGCCTTGTGTTTATCTGAAGGACTCTTACATTAGCAATTCATCACATAGACTTAAGGAAATTACCATGCAGGAGTCCCATCTGTGTAGAGTGATGTGTATAAAGAAGGTTCTTATTTTCCTTTGCCAGATAAAGCGTCTGTATGACTCATCAAACCGAGGGTAACAGTGGCGCCAGGACGAGTGAATACAGCAAAGGGAGGGACGAGGGATGATTAATACAACACAAACGTAAATATATTACGTATTAGATGACAGAATTATGTAAGTTAAAGGTTGACAGGGAAATATTTTTGACTTCCCCATGGACAACAGGCAACCACAAGTACCCATTAAATATGATCACTTTAGCTTTAGGCCATTGTGGGCAATGCTACAAATCAATGAGCACAGCTGTTTCATAGTTACACTGGATTTTTTTTTTTTGCATCCGTATGAAATGCTTTGATTTGGCAGCCTTTTAACTTGCTGGATTAACCCAAAACAGGCAATCAGTTTAGTTATTTTATTCATGAACAATTCCTTAACTGATTTTCAAAGTATAATACAGTATCACTATTTATTTATTTTGCAGTAAAAAATGACATATACTGGACAGAGAAGTAAATCTTTATTCTTTATTGCAAACACTAGCATTAACTAGCATTTTTCTGAGGTTTCCTTCTTCCCATTTTCCATATCCCACATTCCTTTTACACTAACTATATTAGATATCTTAAATATGTTTCTCCTATTGTCTATGACCCCTGTGCTTTGTCCAAAGCACAGTTCTGTAACACTAAAAAACACAGTAAGCAGAAGGCATCTCCATCAATACAGTCTCTCTAAGGACCTTTCAAAGAATAGCAGGATTAAAAGAGACCAACATGATCAGAATAGCAGTGGATTGGTCTTTGAACTGTTGCACAAGTCAGACAGCATTTTGTTGATGCCTCAAAATTATTACACTGACAAAACAACGAAGAGGGCTCCAGAGTGCAACCAAATATCGAGTGAATAAACATTTTCATTGGTTGCAGCTGTACAGCTGATGTAATGTGGTAACAAAGCTCCCAAGCATGACTTCCACCCAAAAACTTTTTGTCCTAGGCTTATATCGTTAGCAACAAAAACTATAGTTAGCACAAAAAGCAGACTGGCGTGTGAGTCATGCTGTGTTTACACTACGAGCGACAATGCAACAGCACAACCAGTTACGTTATCGTAGAGTCACCGTGGTAGTGTTGCTCATGCGCTTGTTACCGTAGTTACGTCATCACAAAGCACCTTGACTGAGTGTCATCTATAGATTGTATTTAGCCATAAAATATCTGTGGTTTTGATCAATGTCAGACCCCAGTTTTATGTCACATTTTGCTGCTCCATTGTATTCCCATGTGCACTACGATGCACATATAGCTAGTAAAGTGTCAGCGAACTGACCTTAACAACACAGTACCACAGCGAAAAACAAAAACAAACGACTGATTGACACTTCATTGCATCATTGCAACGTCTAGAAATAAGTTGTGGCCAGCTCAACTTTTGTTTGTAGCACATCACGCCTATCAGCAACAACAAATGACAGGACTCAGTCTGCAGCTTCATGTCACCGGCTTCCTCTGAAAATGACTTGTAGCCTAATGCTGTGTCACTCATAGTGTGAAGAGGCATCCATCACACTACAGCAAGCAAATTAAATTCTGGAGCTGGAGGACCAGCCTGTGGATTACAGCTACAACAGCAAAGGAGTGAGAGTTGTGTATAAGACAAGGTAGGTGTGTCGGTGTTGCTGCACCGTTAATCGAACATGCTAATGCTCATTTGAAAACATCACCCACATGTGCCGATCACTGGGACAAGGAAAAAAATGGAGCTGAGCTTTTCATCAAAAAAATATAAAATAAAATATAAGTGATTAATCAGTTATGAAATTAGTTGGCAATGTATATATTAGTTGACAACAATTTTGTTGCAGCTATTCCCATCTTACAGATGCAACCCAAAAGCCACAGTATCCATATAAAACTACATTAAGTGTAAGACATATTAAACATCTAGCTAAGGCTGGGTAACAGGAATTACAATTCTGTCCCGCCCTTCACAACAATCAGCAACAACATTATCAGCTGTAAATGCACATTTGAACTACAGTGTAACTCCTCCCTATTCTGCACTCTTTTCATCCCAGTATTTGCATGTCTAGTAACACCAGTGCTCCCCAGCCAGCCGTCACTGTTGGCTAAATATGTCACACATCTAATGAGGCCTGGAAAATGACAATAAGCGAACTTTCCTTCAAGAGCCGCTTTTCCTCTATGCAGGACCTGCTCATTGTCCTGTGGCGGGGCTCACAAGGGAATAGAAGAGTGCCAACCCATCCTGTTTACGGCACTTCAAACCCCAAATCACAATGACATTGTTAAACACACTGCTTAACGGCACACAAGGTTGAAACTAAGCCAACAAGTGTAATTTGTGTATTTTGTTTCAGAGTAGTTAGCACACAATATGTCCCAGTGTGAATTAGCAGTCAGGCAGATGGATGTCAGCACCAACTGTGTGTCAGCCTATCTTGTAGATTATGAGACATTTTCACTGGTTATTAATGGACCTACTGATGGTGCTGGCAGAGAAGTTTGGGGGGCACCAAGGAGTAACTTGATGAGTACGTTTGACATCATGGACAGGCCAGAAAGCAGGTTAGTAAATGCTAGAAGGATACTAACGCTGTACCAGACTCAGAAATATGTCCATCAAATGAGACGTGGCTGTTCAATTTGAATATTTGACTATTCGTTCCTTCTTTTCAGAGTCTGAATTGAGTTCAGCTGGACATTCAGGATGAAAGTAAAGTTCATGTAATAAGGTAAACAAGCCAGGTTAGCTCTCTGGGCTAATATGCTGCTAACTACACTAACAACAGCTCAAAAGTGCACAACATAGTTTTTTGCTGAAATTACATATCAAACAAAATTTGGGGTCCATAACGCCCGTGAAAGTAAACTGCACACTGAGAGACTGACTTTCAGGGGCCAGAACTAAAAGATACATGTAGGCCAGTGACAATATAACGCTGGTCACAATGTTTGATCGCTGCTTGGACAAAGATGGAAAGAATTTGTGGAGGCCCGTCAGTGCGCTGCAGTGCAAAAATGGCAGACGTTAGCGTTCCCACCCGCATGTCATGTTTCCTTTACTGCAGATTGGAGCCAATCAGAGCTGTAGGCTAACCGATAAATACACCTTACCCACTAAAGACAAAAGCCAGATGTTGCTGGGTTTTTTCTTTCAAGTTGAAAAGAGACTGAAGAGTTAATATTGACAAAGTTCCAAACAACAATTGCAATTATTGTTGTGCTTTTAATCTGTGTTTAATTTACTTTGACATTTTTTTATAAACAGGGCAACAATATAAAGAAAAATCAAAATATTAAATCCATTACATTACAAGCTTTCCTTTCACTGTCTCGACACAACTTTGTTCGTACATTGATCTTATGGGGCTGAAATAGTGTAACTTTTCACATAGCCACTCATTAATACGTAACTAAGAGAACGTCCAGTGGGCAGCCCAGTCATGCAGATCCTGAGTGCTACATGTTGTTCTACCTTCACTTATGAAGGAGAACTAAGCACTATTCACACTGTGACTCAGACTGCTTTCATAACGGAGCCTGGAACCTCAGCAGTCGCATGACTCAATAAGTATTTGTTAGCTCAGCTGGTAAATGAAAAATCCCTTCATACAATCAGTCAAGTCAGTGCTAAAATCCCAAACAACAACGTAAGATTAACATCTTAAATGTTGGGGCATGTGTACTGCTGCGTGTTTACCACAAGTCCACCCCTACCTACGCAGCGCGTCAGCCAGCCCTCTCCTCTGCCAGCTGCCAGGACATACAGGACTAACAACAGCTGCAGCATGCTAATCGACATGCTGTGCAGCTCTATAAACAAACACAACAAGCATGCTAATCAAGGCAGTTCGATGGCAGACAGCACGTTTGTTTGCTAATCCACACTGCTGTTCTCTGTACTATATTTGTGTTTACCTTAGTTTCAGCATAAAAAAGAGAAACTATTCACTTGGAGCTTGACTGAACAATACATTAGGAGGCAAGCCCAAGTAAAACAAATGATTATGCCAATAAAAGAACACATTAGCAACAATGCATAACATTAAACTTGGCAGGTTTGGCCTAAAAGCTTCCCCTTGGTAACTGGAGTCTTATGTCAAGTGAGTACTGAATGGAGGGCTCCCGAGGCACAATACTCATCATTCATTACAGAGAGATGAATCACACGAGCATGCGTGACTAAGTGACTCATTAAACCAATGTAAACATACACAAGGTTACAGCCCAGCAAAGTACAGAGAACCGCTTTTAACTGCTGCTGCGCCCAAAACAGAGAAGAGATGACAGACCTGGATGTTTTGAATAGTTAGTTTGTCCAAGTAGGAATTGCCTTTACACAGGATACCAAAGATAAAGCAATCAACACTGAGCGTGTATTGGTTCTTGACTTTTGGGTACATAATTTGCCATTTTCTATGCCAGTGTTGGCAGATATGTTGTTTTGGCTAACTGTTTGTAGACCTAATTTTCTGCCACTAAGAGTCTCTCAATCAAAACAATACCAAAAGACGAAGCAATACAGTCATTACAGTCAGTTCCTCCCGGTTGCGATTCCTTCCTTTACCCGGTAGCTGAATTATCCGCAGAGGTCTCTTACTGTCAAGGACAAACAGACCAGGTGATTGAAATCAGTGAAAACACTGAATAAAGAAGTTTCACATTCAAAATCAGTGTTTTTCCAATGTCATTTGTCTCATCGCATAGCGGCTGCTGGCCCAACTCTTACTCATATTTTCACCTTTTTTCTCTGATAAATGAATACCCAGACACCAGGCAGGCTTTCTTTACTGTAACAAAGTAATTCAAAGTGGTGGAACACTTTTCTCTGTACTTTGATATTAAATTCAGTGACGATGCCAAAAACAATCAAAGTCAAATAAAGACATCATTTTAACAACAGCAATGAAACCCAAAATAATTCCCTTTGTGATAAAGAGAAACACCAATGTTAAACTGCATCAATACATGTAAGAAAAAACTTACTTAATTTACTGTATGTGCGGGTTTGTATCTATCTGTCTCAACGTCTTCTCTCTGCCCTAAATGAGCAGTGCCAGGTTTCAACAGTCCAACACTGGGGATTTTTCAAGGTCAGCGTAGCTCAGCCAGCCATGAATTATTGAGCTTTAGCAAGCTCTGTGCCTGTTCCGTTTGTGCTACTTCTGACGCTGTCCTTCTTCCTTCAAGTTTGTTTGCTGTGACCATGACAAACTAAATATCCAACAACGATGGCGTGACCAATTATCGATCTTGGTTGGGAAATTTCCTTTGTGTTTACCCCGTTCAACAGGAAGGTCACCAGGTCAAACAAAGACCCAGGAGGATTCAGTATCTTGCTCAAATACATTTACTGTGAAGTTTCGGATCTTTTGATGTGGGGTTTTAGAAGGCTATTCGGCATGCCCCCAGTTTGGAAAAGCAGGCTGGAGAGATGCTGATGCTATGCAATGTACTCCTATGTAGGAGTAAAGGTGTCTTTTAGCCACCTAAAAAAATGGCCAAACTTTTTTTTTTAAAATACCGTTTTTGTCAGTGAAGTCTGGTGGTTTTGATAAGCATAGATTAGAAGCTGCTTCCAAACGGAAAGGGTTATCTGATGGAAAATGAAAGCAATTGAAATAGTCTTTATAGCATACTGATACATATTTGTTGATGTGGAACTTTTGTTAGGTGGCTTAAATGTGCTTTGCTGCTGCCCCTGTTCACAGCAGTACATTGCTTAACATTGCTTAGCTTCTGCTGCTTTACCAAACTGGGGATGTGCCAACAGACATCTACTGTATGTAATATGCAAAAATCAGATAGGTGAGCCCCATTTCAAAAGATCCAAACTATCCCCTTAAGCAAATAGCAATTTGTTTTGGAAATGTCAGACAGACAAAGGGACTTTGATACACTGCATTTGGGATTTCCCAACTATCTAACCCTTCTGGAGAAACATTTCGGGCAAATTTGAGCAAAGGGCTAAAAACAAAAATTACTGTTATCTCCAAAATTATGTTAATTAGGGAACAGGACCAAAACACACAACATAGCAGGTGTAGAATTTTATGGTAGGCAACACAGTGGCTGCTCGGACAATACTTAGATACTGGAATACACCCAAATCTCAGTAGGGCTGAAACGATTCCTCGAATAATTCGAGTAACTCGATTACAAAAAATGATCGAGGAATTTTCTCTGCCTCGAGGAATCGTTTAATTTTGCCAGCTCAAAGCATGGTATTTCGCCCGGACTACTTTTAATGCGGCCGCTGACGTCACGCACGTAAAGGAATAAAAAAGAGGCGGCGGATATGTTTGGTTTTAACCACGGATGTAGAGGTAACGACGAAGAAGGCGACGAAAGCGAAAGGCACAAAGAAAAGGCAGAAAATGTTAAAAGTGTGGGAGCATTTCAAGCTGGACACCGAGGCGAACACTGCTGTGTGTATTCACTGTAAGACAGCGCTTGCATACCACAAAAGTACGTCTTCAATGCTGCAGCATCTTCACCGAAGGCCCCCTGTTTACTCCGAGAGCGGAGGACCGTCACCGGAGACAAGGCAAAATTAAGTTAACGTAGCGCTAATTAATGAGATTAACGTTACTGTACCTTGCTAACATAACGTTAGCCCTGCGGAGGGCTAGGTTTCTATTAATTATGACTACTGTCGATGCGTGGCTGACGTGCCTTTCATACAGGCTTTATTTAATCTGTAAAAACACAGCACTGTAGAGTGATGAGGGTGGAAAATAAAAACATAATAAAGCTAACTGGGTAGTTAAAAAAGGAAACCAATGGTTCATGTTAGGTGAAATGTCTTATTGTCCCATGTATATTTATAATTGCTCTTTAACTAAACAAAAATATGTTTTATCCGATTACTCGATTAATCGATGGAATTTTCAGTAGAATACTCGATTACTAAAATATTCGATAGCTGCAGCCCTAAATCTCAGTCATTAAGGAAATGGGCTAACACCATGACAAAAACTGCTTCATATGAGTCCATGATTAACAAAATGAACGACAGAAGCAAGGGTAAGGCACTAGTTTGGGATCACGTCTGGACTCACACTGACTGAAAAACCTGTAATATGTAAGCTGTCACCTGATAATATTTAACATTGTCATATGATGCACGGATATCAATGCTATTATTAGTATGTCCCTGATACTTTAGATTATTCCACCTTTTACTTTACATTTTTCATTTTACTTCTTATTACACTGATATCATGTGTATTGCAAGCAACAATATATGTCTTGCACTGTTAAACAATTTACTGAATTATTTAGCATTCCCACACATTTCCATGGACACATTTTAAAAACTTTTCCACAGCTTTTCAAGACCCACAATAAATTTTCCATTTTGTAAAAAAGCACACTCTTCACTGCATATGCAGCACTCTTCTACATTCACGCAGGAGTCTCGCTTTCACTCACAAATGCCGCCACACTTCACCAGCTATGTAACCTGTCCTAAAGGGAAGGGCTTGGCCGGTATTAGTCATGGAAAATTAAACTGTGCAAGTTTTCCAATTATATAAAGCAGCAAATGAGTTGTTTCTGTTAATTTGCCTTACTTCACATCATATGTCTCTCGGTGTGACTATTGCACATCACAGTGCTGAAGCTGAAACAATATATTATGCAGCACTAACTCAACATATATTAAAACTACAGCTGTAGTTAACTGTCAACGACTAACTTACAGAAAATAATTTGATGTTATGTTACATATTACGTGGAAGATTATAACCCAAAAAATATTTTATTACACATAATACAATTCCATGATTTTTCCAATCCTCAAAAAAAGACTGTCAAATCTGTCACACTTAAGCATGGCTGTATGCCATTACAGTACTTAAGATGTTTTTCTTGCTCAAGATAATCAGCTTGTTGGTACTGTGGCATGCAAATATTGTAAAATTTTATTAAGTTTCACTTTCTAAATGAGTGCAATTTATCTGCTCCAACCAAAAATAAAAGTTAAATCCAATTATTGAACTGAGACTGAACTAAGGTGAGTCTCCAGCTGCTAAAACGCTAGGTTTACAAGAATTTAGTGCAGGTTCATGACCACGCTAATATCGGCCGATATTAGCCTTTCACAGATATACTGGATATACTGGTGGTTTAGAAATGGTTTCATTTATATAGTTTGTTCAGCAGTGCGCTTCGACTCCATTGTTTACACTACTCTTAGCACTCTGAAGTACATGTAGCAGAGCTAGCGTCACGGCAGAGCAGATGGGGGAGCAGACTCAGTCAAGGGGATGTTTCACTTTAAGCCACATTGAAATACATATTGTTAAGTTAATAAACAAACCAACAAGACGATCTAAGTTCCCAGGGTGACGGGAGGAGAGGACTACTAACGTGCTGACTGAGTCGCTATTTAGTGGCTTTTCAGACCCTCTGGGCATTGTTATATTTAAAAGCAACAAGAGACACATTTAGCGACTTATTTCGATAATCAGGGAGCAAGGAGGGAATATATTGCCATTTATTACCATGCTCGCTGCTCTCAATAACCATGGAACGCTGCTGTAAGCAGGAGCCAGCCCAGCGTCTCCCCCTGTCCCTCCTCCTGCACCAGGTGTGTGTGAGGGTGACAGGCGAACGAGAAGAGACGCTGCTCGCAGTGTGAATTCAGGTGTAGTGAGTTTCCAGCTCAGTTATGTTGAAAGAATAAACCGATATCTGATGTTTTTTTAAATGGTCAGCAAAGACCATATAGCACTGATGTTTATTTTATTTTTATATTGTTTATTTGAATGGTCATCGCAGACTGATGCTTAACACATACAGTACAGACGTTTATTTTTATTTTTTATTTGTTCTTAATTTTGTTTGCATGTTATGTTCAATAAGTAAATTGTTGAATAAAAGTTGTTTGTTTAAGAGAGCAGCCTTCTGAGTACTTGCATAATCATATCGGTGCAAAATGAGTGCACAATCCATATAGAAATTATCTATTTTCATTCCAGCTAAAAAAAAGTCACTATATTGGTCGCCATATTAGTAATTAGTGAATTTTTCCACTATAAAATCGGCATCGTCGCAAAAATCCCATATCTTTCGGGCTCTAGTTTTGACACAGTTACATGGGAATTTTACTCACCTTCTTTGTGTGTGTTTGCAGGTGGTCATTCATCATAAAACATACACACAGTCATACTAGTGCAAACACTCACATTTTACCCACACACTTTCGCCTAGGTAAAGGGATTAACTTTAATACCTGACCACAGTGAACCAGGCGGCTGTAATCTCCATCCCCGTGCCTCTCTTAATCGTAACAAGAACCAGCCACTCACCAGTGCAATAGGCTGTCTGCACATGAATACAATGGGGTTTATTAATAGCTGATACAGCTCTGAAAAATTACCCCAATTGCCTGACTTTGACCATATACAGCTATAAAAATAGTGAGGCTGACTGGTACACACCTCAGTGAGACGCCAGCTGACAGAAAGGACTTTCGGTGGGTAAAGGTCATGAACAGGCAGGCAACAGTGACTACAGTCAATATGTTCCTGTGCAGATCAATAGTTCTGCCCCTGGGACACGTGGACATAGGCAATGCATAAAAAAATACATACTACAAGTAGTAACACAGAAAAGAAAGAAAGAAAGATAGATCGGTGCACAGAATTAGAAAAGAGGAGGGAGTGAAAGATTGGATACTATTTCTCCCTCATCCTCTCCTCATCTCTCATAGGCCAGGCTAGGGGAACTGAGGCGTACGCACATCCTGGGCTAAAATTAGCTCTGCTGCAGCTGCAGGGCCAGACGTGTTGGGATGGGCCCGCGTTGCAATCCAGCGTGCGCACACACACGCACGCAAACACACACGGTTCCACCAATTAGATAGGGTCAGCCACAACACACAACGCACAGGTGAATGCCAACAGCATCCTGCCTCCTTCCTCTCTGCTCTCTAAACTCAGGAATACAAATGCTGCCAATGCAAATGTTGTGTGTACACATCCTCATACAGGATAAGCACATGCACATACCCCCCAGAGTGCCCGATAGTAACCTCACTTACATGTATCAGCACTGGAATCAAAGAGGAACAACTTATAAAAGCCACTGGCATTTGCTATATTTCAAGAATTTACTTTGCGACCTTATCTGCACACAATGGGTTGTTTTGAACAACGCCCTGTAATTTTGCCGATGAGCATCATAGTAAGCAAGCTCTTAGTATAGACGGTAAGTGTTGAGGCTGTAGCGTCTTGACAGGTCATGGATTTCCTTACAAAAAGCAAAATAACACCATTATACTCTACTGTTGTCCCATTTGCAAAGCTGTTGAGTAAGTCATGTATTCTCACACATTTTTGGTGTACAATACATAAAAAATGTCAGTAATACAGAGTTTTAAAATAGATAAATGATGAAGGTTAACACTAAGGTTATTTTTTAGATACGGTTAGTGGTGGTGTTTTATTAGATTGCAAGGTTTCCCCACACATGCATTTATCTGTGGCGGCCAGCCATGATCAAAACATCTGCTGCCATAAATAGATTTTCTATTTTTGGAGCTGGACCGTTCATTAGGAATGCTGCGTTAATTTATGTATAATGTTTGGTTATTTATAGCACCACACTGTCGGAGCACAGAGAGCACTCTTAGCACAGACATAGCAGTAGAACATCAGCCGCCTTGAAAACTTAACCGCTCGTTCTGCTGGGTCTAAACTAGGTCTAACTTGCCTCTGCAGCAGCTGCTCCTCTCCATTGATCTTATCTGATCAGCTCCGAGCAGATCTACAGATCAGTTATCCACCCCGTGACAGGGTGGATAACTGCCTGTGCTGCGTTCACAGAACCTAGGTTCCAGGTTTTGTGGTGTGTCCAGCACTGTTGTCACTAGTTGGCCCTTGATGGCGGCTTTTTAGCCGATTGAGCATGTTGAATGAATCAGGGGCAGAGCTTGTCTGTGAGATTAATCACTCTGATTGGCTGCTCAGCTTCAGCAAATCGGGGCACATGAAGAGAAATGGAAAAGAGGAAAGCGAGCAAATGACTCAAGTCAAAAGGGACATACAAAAGGCTCTCCTCTTTTTTTGTTTTATCTGATCTGATCATTCCAGTAAATGGAATATTTTCACAATGACATGGCCATCTAGAATTAAATAACAGAAGGCCAAGCAGTGAGTAAAAGCAGTGTGGAAATGGTTGGCAAACAGGCAAAGAACATACATGCAAGTTGGCTGTCGGCAATAGTCTTTGAGATGTGTTCATGTGCAACTATTTAGCCCAGACAAAGGCAGTGTGATGCGATGCAACAGTTAGCCTTAGTTGCCACGAGTTCTAACAGGGGGGTGTCACAAGAACCAATACTTAGATGTTCAAAATTCTGAAAGCGTGACCATTTGAGGGTCTATTCTGTGCTGAACGCTGGAGGTTTGATGTTCTTCTCTTGTCTACACGGACTGAAATATATTCAGTTTTAGATAAAAACGTTTTGCTTGTCACAGTCATCCAGCCGTCCAATCCCAGTGGAGCAGGGGCGGGACAAATAGCTTTCAACAAAGACCAACTATGTAAAAATGCTGAACAACAACAACAATGGAGGACAAATATGTAAATATACTGTGGGCTATGTGAACATATTTCACCAAGCCTACAAAATCTCATAGATGAGTAGCCTACTTAGCATTTGAAGTGGACCCTGTGGAAATAACAATAAAGTTTTAATTAGATGTTATTAAAGTGTTTTTAATAACAGAGTATGTTCGAGTACATGGGATTATTGTTTTGTTTTTGTTTATTAACATGGTATGAAATTTGGTATTGATAAATGTGAAATTTCACTAGTACTAGTATAGGCCCCTAAATTTCTGGTATCATGACATGCCTATATCTTTGATGTCAGTTTGGTGTGTCTGGGCCTTAAAACCACCACTCGCTAAATCTTAAAATAATACCATGTTATTCAACAATTGTCTAAAAGTATCAAAGAGGTAGGATCTCCAGCAGGGTTAACGTACTGTGGGTTGTAAATAATAAACACTGCAACACAAGAGCCACGGAAAGGAGGGGATTGTTTTTATGAAAGCCTAGAGTCACAAGTTCACTGACAGTTCAGACTACAAACACATGACCACTAATTCCACAGTATTTAGCACGGCTGCTGACAGGGTGCATGGTGTGTGGGGGAGCAGCTAAGCATTTAACTTCACTCCAGAGAAATGGAGGAAAATGCTGTACTGCCAAATGAGCTGCTCAGCAGTCTTCTAACAATTGGCCACCTTGAGCTTTTGTGTCATGCCAAGACCACTGCAAAGCCCCACAGCCTGCGTGACCAAAGGATCAACAGGGGGGGATATAGAGGAGAGTGGGCGCATTACTACACTACCTCAGATTCTGCTGGGGGGGGCTGCAAAACTGCTGAATACCAAGAAAATCAAGCCAGAGAGCTTGGCCTCTAAACTTCCTCCCACCCCAGAGACTGATTGTTAAATCAAATTGTTTCCTACAGTATGAAAAACAACAATAATATAGGCTACATTTTGGCTCTGTCTATCCCACTGCAGCAGACGCAAAGGAATTACACTAGCTGGACAATGACAGAGTTCTGCTAGAAACTGCAGCCAAGTTAATAAGCATAAGCCACTGAGCCCTGGCCAGACTTTGGCTTGCTAATGAAACACTTGGTATTTTTAGGATTTGACACTTTTAAAAAAAAGTAATTACACAATGCAAACTGTTCCTTTTGACTGTTTACTGTAGACTCTGTCTGTGTTTCTGACTGTTTGTATTTGATCAGTTAGGTTGCATAATTTTAGAAATCCTCCAACACCTTAAAACCAAACATTGCTCAGAATTGCAGCAGCATTAGCCTTACTACATGTAGGAGAACACTTTTGTTAACAGGTGCCTCGCCCTCTAGTAAACATCTCCCACAGCTTAATCCAGCACAAGCCCCCACTTTCCCTCCCCGCCTTTCACATCATATCACAACAACAAATAACTGGCAATAATTCAAAGGCTCCTGGAATAAACTAGGCTCTGGCATCTGTTCAACTTCAGACAGCCGCGGAGTCGTGACCGGCAAGCTGAGCGGGAGAGCAGAGAGGTGATCACCTTGAAGGTAAAGCCCAGCAGAAAAAAAAGTGGCCCTGAGAGGATGATGACCTATTATCTCTGCTTAAATTTTGCCATATTAATGATAAAAAGCTTGTTTTTCCCCACGTACATTCAGTGCAACAGTGGAAAAGTGAAAGTGCCTTACGGTCTCATGTAAATTGTGTTCAGGTCAACAGCAGGAAATGTAATTTCCTTTTTTACTTGCTGTTAGCATGTCGAATGAGCCTCTGGTCAAACTATGCAATAAAGATGTAAGCTTTGATGGAGAACAATCTTTGAGAACAACTGGACGGAATGAACAATATATATTGGGCCAGTGAATTATTGGCAGATAATGGGACATTTTCCTTGTTATGTATTATTATGTATTATGGTCGATAAATAGTGCCAATAATATCAAGCCAGGCTGTTTACAACAACAACAGCAGCATCTACACACTTTTGCAGTTTCAGGAGACAACATGACTGCTCAGAGGGTCTGATCCCTGACCACCTCACTCCCAACCAAATAAGCAAACTTCCTGCTGCCTTTAAACAGACTGATGCAGGGCTGAAGGACCATCCATGGTGCGTTAGCAACAGCAGCAGCTGCTATCTTATAGGTATCGGCAATGAGAAACATATTGTGCATTCCTAATAAAAACCACCTTCATCAAATGACTCGGATCAGGATTGGGGGCAAAAAAACTTGATTGGGAAATCCTTTATTTTAACTGGTAACTTTTTTGGGGCAAAAATTAGTGTTAAATATCCAGCAGCAAGAAGCTCCCAAAATACTAATTCATTCATCCACAGAGTTCTTGAATTGAGTTTGGTCCTGGTTTGAAAAACCTTTGTGATGTTCAACCTTCTGAGCCATTTTGACCTCTAGGGCACCGCTACAGAGCACTAGGGTCTATCAAAAATGTCAAACAATCACAGGCTCCAGTATCTCATGTAAGGAGCTTCTGTTTTTCTTTTACTGTATCTAAATTTGTTGGGGTTTTGCATGGAAATAGGGTTCGTTAACATCAAAAATTAATTTGATTAATTCGATTTTTACTTCTGCAACATGTCTACATCATGAAAATTGAGCTTTAGCAACTTTCATAAACTGTGATAGGGACCATATGCACCCAGTTTACAGGTATCAGACACTTAAATTTAAAGACCTTTTGATGATATTTTTAACAACAATAAGGACGGTCTATTCTTGTTCAAGCGTTGCAGGTAAATGTCAGTATATATGTAGTCCCATGCAGAGGTAGGTTTTTATGTAGGGGTATGGTTATTAGACTGCGTTTCAATGGTTTGCCAACAGATAAGCGCAATGATAAAGTAAAAAGACAATATTAGGTTTATTGGTAAAGATTTCTTAAATCAGAAATGTGGATTTTCATGCAAAAGAGCTGAACTCATTTTGGCAAACATAAATTAAAAGATGGATAAATGCCATCAGATGTTTGTGGCAATCAACACCTAATACATTCAAATCTAAGACAGTTTCCTGACTTTTAAGACCCTATATTTATAAAATTGAATTTAAGACATTTTAAAACCAAACTAAGCACCTGCAGACACCCTATGTGCACCTGTCACTGAAACTTAATGTGTCCTCTCTACCTAGTTGAAGGATCTAATACTGGCAGTCAATAATTGTAGTAGCAATACCATCAGTTGATTTTTTTCAGAATACAAAAATTGAAGCTTTAAGTACACATAGCTATCTTTTTCCTCTGTTTAGTACCAACTGTGTAAAATACGTGCTGTAAATGAGCTTGTCACTGTCTCCGATGCAGAATAGTGGACTAAAGGTTAACCACTTGATCTACCAACATAGCATTGTATTAATAATGGAGGCCTGCAAACATAGCAATCAATGAAATGAACTGAAGGAGGTGAGAGTCTGTGGCACACTGAAATCAACCGGTCTGTACAGCTGAACAATGACAAAGCCTTTCACCACTTCCATGGGAACCAGCCATTCCCCCCTAGGGATAATAAAGTTAATCTAACCCAATCAAAACATTTACACACGCCCAGCAAACCAGCAGTCAGATGATGGCAGCATAGCTTAGCAGCATAGGCCACTTTCCACATATAATGTGAGATCACAATTTAAAATCTTTCACTGCAAGCGCATGCAGTTCTCTATTACACGTCAACCACTACCTTACCTACACTGATAACGATACCATCCGCTATGTTGTGGCCTTTCACGGACACGCAAACACAGTTTTAGGTAACTAAAGTGTGCAAAATTGTAACAGGCATTTGCAACAGGCAAATATTGTTAGTTGCGGCCCTAAACACAAGAATTATGATGAAACATCAGTCAGCCTCCAGACTTGCATTGCATCTTGCACAATTGCCCGTATTAGCTTGGGCAATAGACCCTGAGGTTCCTAGACCTTGTTGCAATCAGTTTTGAAAGTCCTGATTCATTTACAAACAGGAGAGTACACATATTATGCGGCTCCACCTCTTTGGAGCCCCCAGAAGAACAGTATGAACTCGTGTTTGGCTGACAGAGAGACAAGTCTCTGAGAGAGGGGGGGCTGCTGGGGGAGAGGCATACTGTACATCATGGAGACAGCCAACACACAGACAGAGCTCATACCTGGCAGTGCAGTGAGTCAGCAGCAACACAGCGCTCTGCATGCCAGCCACACATCCAGCTGATTCTCAAGTCCGTCTGCACGCAACATGACTACAATGACTCCACTGGGGACTGATAAGTACAACAAGAGACTATCTGGATTCCGAATGACAACAAATATCAATTTGAGAAATGCCTCATGTCCAAATTCTCCAGGGCAGATTTTGGATGTTTTTTGGTCCTCGAGGGGACAACAACAAACATGGCAATTCAGATTTTCTCTACTGGAAAAAGAGGAAGGACAGGGGGCTTGCTGCCTCTGTGATCCTCTGGCTCTGTGGGAGCGAGTACAGTGGAAAATAGCCCCCACTGCTAATCCATGGCAGGCTAATTACAGCTTTGATCCCCTAGGCGTGTGCATCACCATAGGTGGGAGGGAGGCAACACACTCTGGGGCTCAATACACTTACAGTTAAATTTGTTTTTGTTTGGAGCTGTCCCATTAAGCTGCTGCAGACATGTGGGCAACAAACGACAACGTCTTGCATTATTAGTCAACTCAAGTTTCGTAAGAGTTCAGCTTCCAGTGAATCCCCTTTGAAAACATTAGGCAAGCTGAAGAGTTTCAAGAGCACATGACTCACTACAGCAGGAATAATCAACTTGCTTTGCTTGAGGCCCAGTTTTGCAAAATGTCAAGAGGCCAGGGGCCACTCACAGCAGCCCCATACATGTTTTTAGGATTTTAGGGTGTTTTTAGAATTCTAGGACATCTCAAGTGCTTAAGGATGTTTTTAGGATTTTCGGGACATTTCTAGGATTTTAGGTTGTTTCTAGGATTTTAAGATGTTTCTAGGATTTTGTGTCATTATGGGCTTAACTATGACCTCTGTCAGGGGGTGCAGGGGATTCTCCACTGGCACTTTTTTGATAAACAAGCTCTATTTTGAGACTGTTTTATGCATTCTGGCACACTATGTATACTAAAAGTTCAAAAACACTTCCCAGAGTGAATCTCTTAATTGTTTGTGGATTAGAAAATGGTTGGGGGGCCAGATTTAGCTGTGGGCCATAAATTGAGTTTCACTGACCTACAGTATACTACTCAATAAGTGATTTCTCCAACTCCACAATATAATCTGATACATCCTCTGGCTTTGTTGAAGAATTTAGGCTGAATAATTTACAATTTGTTACACTGAGCAATAGGAGAAACTCAACTCATGGCGACAGGGACACAGATTAAGTGGGTAAATGGAGTTTCTGTCTAAAATGGGCCACAGTTCTGATGATAGCCTAGTCCCAAAACACATGGTGGCAAAGATAGAGCGAGAAAGGAAGAGAGAGGAGGAGGATGATGACTGAGGGTGAGCAGCAGATGGCATGGAATTATCTGGATCTTCAACACCACATCTTTGCCCATGATGACGCCATTATTAGTGGGAGTTAGTTTACTTATCACGGCCGATACCACTCCAAGCAGCATTCATTTTCATTTACTGATGACAGTATAAAAAACAACAGCAAGTCAACTGCAAAAAGATCAACAAGAAAGCATCTTGGCAGAAGTAAACTGGCTTGGCAGAGCGGGGAGGAATGAATTAGTGATGTTGCTGTTGTAAAGAGTGTTGGTTGCTGCTGGTAACTGTGAGCACTGAACTACTGGTCTGATGTAAAACACTGTTCTATCCAAACTCAGTTCATCTTAAGCCACTGAGAGAAAAGTGAGGCTTCAGCCAAATGGAGTAGGCATTGTTTTTTAAAACAACTACCCAGATGATTTGTTTCTGGGTGAAAAGCTAAAGCACCACCAGGCTCCTGGTCTGATGCTCCAAAACTGGCTATGCAGTGTGCACCTCCCCTTTTTTTACTTTCAGTTATTTGTTCATACCTAACAAACATGGCCACTGAGACATGTATATAAACACAGGCATTGCAATGTATATGTGGCATACTTACAAACTGATATTGTCATATAAAGGTAAAGTGTGTAAGATTTACTCGCTGGCATCTAGCAGGGGGGATTGTAGATTGCAACTTGCTGAAACTCAGTTTTCATTGTTCAGGAGATTTTTAGCGGGAGACAAATTATTTGCAGAAGTCTCTTCCTCTCCAAAACAAATGGACCAGGTGATTAAAACCAGAAAAAAAAACCACATTGCAGATGGGCTTCTAACTGCAGCCAATGCAGAAACAAAAATGGTCCTATTCAGAGCTAGTGGTTTGTCCCTTTCTGGGCTACTGTACAGACATGGCAGTGTGAAATTGCAATCTCCATGAATGAGGACCTGCTCCCTATATAGATATAAACATGCCATTCTAAGGCAAGGGAAACACATCTATTCTTATTTCCAGGTGATTATACACTGAAACATGTTATATTATTAGGTTGTTTAGTTTTTTGTGGCTAAAGCCTGGAAGAAACATCAGGATGGTTTGTTTCGTTAGTATTTCATTATTGTTAAGTGTCTACTTTGGTTTTAGGTCTCTTTCTTTTAATGATGGTGCCTTGTAAGCCTGTTTGGGCTGGGCATTTTTTTATGCATGACACAATAATAAAATTATATCAATCAATTATTATTATTATTATTATTATTATTATATATCCCCTAAATATTACAGACTGGACCTTTAAAGAGCCCATATTGTGATAATTTTTGGGTCCATACTTGTATTTGGGATTTCTTCAAGTACATACCCACATTATTTTTCCCATACTGTCTCTCAGAATATACCTGTATTCTCCCTGTCTAATACACTCCCTTTTAGCGTCCATCTCTTTAAGCCCCTTTCCTAAAAGACCCCAGTCTGCTCTGTTTGGTAGGGATGCACAGTATTACCTAATACCTAATTTTGGTAATCATAAAGTCTCTTTTGTAGTGGAATTTGTATATATATATATATATATATATATATATATATATATATATATATATATATATATATATAAGCCAAAATCAGCATGTTGGCTAATTCTGATATTTAATTTTAAAGCCAATATGGGCTGATTCTGATAAAATGTCAATATTATTATGCATCCTTACTGACTGTTCAGTGTTTATGGGGTCTTCCTCATCTGTGCTGTTGGTGTCTCTGTACCGTCATTGCAGCCTAGGAATAATTGTAACGGCACTGTAATGGCAATTTAATGATATAGTTGTGACATCACAACTTCAAGAAAGTCCTAACGGCTCATTTAAAAGCACCATTTCTGAAAAAAGACTGCATTTCTTTAGCCTTGTTTTAAAATATATATATATTTTCACTGTATTTATGAGTAACTATACCTGCTTCATAACAAAAGATAGGGCAATCTGATTTTTTACAATATGGGACCTTTAAATCACATGGTACTGCTACAAACTCAGATACATGATGGTATGATGACTTACCAACAGAATTGAGAAATAAAGCATACCAGTCTCTCACAGGCCACTCTGGCTAACTGACAATAAAGCCAAGGCTGATTCAGAGACTTTAGCTCCGTACATGAGACTTAAGCGGACCCAACGCCTTATCTTTAGGTTACTTAGCATGAGATGTACTGGATGAGCTGCTTTTAGCACTAAAAAGTTAAGTGAAAAATTTACACTTCCGCTTAAAATTTCAAAATAAAACCATTTTTAAACGAATAAGCTGCGGCGTTTTTGTGGATTCAACTTCAAATTGAATTAGTGAATGGATTTAAGCACGATATGTGCAGTGGCTGACGTTAAGTGACAACCCACATACGTGCTGTTTAACCTCACACACAGTAGCTAGCTAACATGTTATACATATCTTGGGTGTTTCTCCGCAGCTCCGTTAGCTGGAGAGTAAACTGCTAACTGGCTAACGGTCGTTACAACACTGCCACGACAGCCTGAACCTGTACGTCAACGTTAGCTACCTTAGCTCGGCTGGCATGCCGTTAGCGTGCCTGCTCCAGTCAGCAGCTGGTGGACATCCTCATCTCTCCTCTCTCACCAGTCGTGACCAGGCCGAAACGGCTGGCTGCTCACTCTCTGGCTCCAGCACCGAAGCATCTGCTCTGTAGCTAAACACAGTGAGTGCCAGCCCGCTAACGCTGAAGCCTCCCCGGGTTTACATCCACACCAAACACTGATGCTGATCCAAGTCACTAGCAGCCCTTCAATGCGACTACCTGGAAAATCCTGACTGTTTCATCAGCTACCAGGTAAAGAAATACTCACCCGGACTGAAGCTGCTTATGGCAATGTCACACGGTGACTGTATTGGGGATGGTGTTTGCCCAGAGCGGTCACCCAGGTCGAGTATCTTTCCTCCAAATGATCCCTGTCTCAGCGAGCTACACCTCCGTATGATCTCCCCACACTGCAATGGTGCTGAAGCACAGCGCGACACGATTGGCCGGGCTGAGCGGAACTCAGTGCGCTTTGGTAAGCAGAAAGCACAGGCGACCTGCAGGGGGAGCAGAAGGGATGCTTTCACGTCTATCGGAAAACTCAGTATCATAGTTTGAGCACGCCTGTGCATTAACCGTAACCTTTTAACACCTGGGGTGGGGGTGGGGATGGGGGCATGATTGTTCTTGTGCTGCGTTCAGTCGCCTTTTACTAGTATTTAAACCTCTAAAACCCGAGAAAATTGGTTGGACTTATTTTAAAAACAAAAAAACAAAATCAGCAACTTGTCTTGAATGTCCCACAAATTGCAGGAAATTAATATAAGAAGAAAATTAGCCCACCTTATCCAAAATAGGGGAAATGTACAGAAAACTATTTCCTTATAATTATAAAAATTTAACATAAAATGATGTTACAGAAAAAACAAACAAATTTGTAAACCCAAAAATTAGCCAAAACATGGTTAAAAAGTTATCAGAATTTACCTGAAAATAAGCACAAAAAGTAGAACATAAACAAAAAATATCCTAAAAAAGTGCTCAAAAAACACAAGTAATTATTAATATCAACACAAATACAATGTGTGTGTGTGTATATATATATATATATGTATGTATATATATATATATATATATATATATATATATATATATATATATATTTATATATATATATATGTATGTATATATATATATACACACACACACATACATACATACATACACACACGGGGCCTATGTGTATATATATATATATATATATATATATATATATATATATATATATATAGATATAGATATATATAGATATATATAGATATATATATAGATATATATAGATATAGATATATATAGATATAGATATAGATATATATAGATATAAAAGTTAACATGGATTTTGGTGTGCTGCCACGGATGTGCCTTTAAATTTTGTTTTCAAAGCGCTGCCGCCCTTTTGACTTTCACTTTCACTTTGACGATCAGCCTTCTGCACTTATTAACAAAACCTAAAACAATTGAGTTGTTATCACATGCCTGTCGCGTTTTTTTTGGGTGCAGATCTACAGATGTCTGCCAGTAAGTCGTAGTGCAGGACTTGATGGGTTTCTGTTTAAGTCTAGCCTGCATAAACGAGGTACTTCCCTAAAGGAGGCTTTAGTGGTGCGTCATTTTTTCTGCGTGGGACTTCTGTCTATAATTTCCTCTTTAGTTTGTTCCTCTGCTGTTACATGTCGGCGGTGTAAGGTAGGTCGTTTTAATCATATTATCAGTTTGTTATATTTCATGATAACTCTGAGCTACAACTATTTAATTTAATAATCCCATTTACAGGCATATCCGGTCCCGATATCTCGATCACATCGGTCTTAATTGCAGTTAAAAATCATCAGCTTTGACTTTTCTTCTACAAAAGTCCATATGGATCTTCTGGACCCACGTGAGCTTCAGGTCATTAATCAAACAGCGGAGGCTCTGAGCAGCTGTGAGCGCAGGAGGCTCTTCTACCTGTGTGAGACCTTTGACACGGATGATAGTGTGGCCCGCGTGAAGGACATGCTGAAATCTAAAGTGATGTGTCACGGGAGGGATCACCTGTTTCTGACAGAGCTGATGCTGCAGTTGAGACGTTTTGACATTCTGAGGAAGGTTTATAAAACCAGCAGGGATGAGGTGGAGAGGACTCTGAAACACAGGCAGTTTCTGCCAAAGTTCAGGTAAAATCGGATGTCATAGATATTTTCATAATCCAGTACTTTTGGTCCCTTAAGTGATAATTGTTTCCCTTATTGCAGAGTTTTGATGGCTAATATAAATGAGGATATGGCCGATGAAGATCTGAACAGTGTGAAGTTCTTGTTAAGCAGCACATTACCCCGAGAGAAGATCGAGAAAGCAAAGGTAAAATAAAACGAATTAAGTTTTGTTTTGTTTTCACTTCCTCGATTTTTCATTATTGTGCCTGTGGGTGGGGAGTTTTGGTGGAAACCCACTTGACATAGAAATGTCAAAGATAACGTAACAGTGGTTTTAACTGTCATTCAGAGAAAAAAACCCAACTTCCCGTTTTTTTTTTTTTTTTGTGACAGAGTTTCCTTGATGTGATCATTGAACTCGAGAAGCTGGATATAGTTTCACCTGAAAGAGTCAACTTTGTAGAGGGATGTTTAAGAGACATTGGCAGGGTTGACCTGGCCAAAAAAGTGACTGCATACAAGATGTCAGGTGAGACTTTTTACTTTTACTTTTAGATTGAAGAAATGGGGGGAAAAAGCAATGGCAGATGACTTTCAAGTGCAATTCCTCAACTAGAGAAAATAAAATGAAATGTTTTACACAGAAACAGAACAGAAACACAAAACAAAAGCTGCCTTTACAACACACTTCTTCTCAGTGAATATTCATTGTCTAGATACTCCGATGATCAAAAAAGTTATTTCACATGAAGGTGACAAAAAATAATATTTTGTTCTGCTTTCCAGATTTAGATATAAAGTGTAGTATAAAGTAAAACTAGGGATGCATGCTAAAAGTGGACTTGTGTAGAAAGAACAATCACAGAGTACATAAAGTTATACTTTATCACTATACTTGTATTCACTGTTATTTCTGTCCATGTAAACCTTTCACAGTTTCAACATCTGCAGGACATTCATCTCAACAGCAAAGGCACAGAGCTCCTGTAAGTAGTGCACAAAGGCTATTTGTGAAGTTTTCGTTCTCGATTCCAAATTAACTTTTGAAAAAAAAATCTTTTCTGTAGGGTCCATTTCCCTCTCCAGCTAGTTCCCATTCCATACAACAAACAAGACAAGCACAGTCCCTTCACATGGGTAAGACAGGCTACATATTAGAAAATTATAGCAACTTCAAAAATTTGCAATTGCCAGAGATACTGTAAGTGGAAAATACCCCTTTCAAACATTTGGAACAAGCATAAGTAAATGTTATTTCACATGAGTCTTTATAGCCAAGCAGTAAAAATAGTTGGAAAGCCCCAGGTCAGTCATTGTATTTACATTTTATATTCATAATACCACATTACTCTTTGTCAACAGCCACAGAAAAAATACCCATGCCTGTCTACAGAGAGCAGAACTATCAGGTACATTTTTCATCACCAGAGGTGCTGTTTTTCCCCTTGTACATTTGGGCCAGTGCTTTTATGAAACTTGTTTGCTTGCTCCTTTGCATTACAGACTCAACTAGATTGCTACAAATTCAACACTAATCCCAGAGGAGTTTGTGTTATCATAGACTGCGTGGGTATTGATGGAGGTGAGACACAAAACACTTTGTACCTACACACCAATGGTTGAAGAAGTATTCAGGTCCAAATGTCAGTATTAAGATACTTAATTACAAGTGAATAGCTTGCATTCAAAATCCTACTCAAGGGTTCCATATTGCACAAATGCACAGTTTAATTTAAAGCAGGTTTAAATAAATCCTGTCAAAATAGCAATATGCTCAGTTTACAGAGAAATGCACTCAATCCGTATTTAGTAATTGTGCCTTTAAACAAACCATTAGGACTTAAGTGAAGTTGTGATGTTACAACTATACTATGTAAAGGTAAAAACTGCCCCTGCAGTGAGGTTACAGTCATTCCTCTGCTATAATGACAGAGCCAAGATGCCAATAATATGTAAGACCTGAACATGCTGACCAATCAGAGCAGGCTGGGCTTTACTGGGAGGGCAACAGGGCAAGGAAACAGTGTTTCAGACAGAGTGAATTCAGGTGAATTCAGGCAGACAGTTGAAAAAAAAGTGTTTTTTTTTTTAACATTAATGCATGTAAACATGTTAAAGCTGATTGAGGTAGTTTTAACTGCTTTATGTTCAGTTACATAGTTTAGTCCAATGATTTTTGCCCCCTCGAAAAAGTTACAAGATAAAGCAGAGAGGCCATTCAACAATTAATAGGGGAGGAAGAAGGAATTGTTCTGCTACGCAAATTTGTTTCTACACTTTTTGGACTTTTTCTGATCTTTTTGTTTTGTGTGAAATAAGAGTATAGAAAGAGAATGAGCCTATTGTCACTATATGCACTGGTAAAATAAAACTTTGGCTTTTCTCTTACGAATTTAAGATGAAACAAAAACAAAACAGCCAGACAAAGACAAAAACTGAAAGTATGAATAAGATAATCTTCAGAACAAATTACAGAATAGATAAATTTAAATAAAATAAAACCAGAACTAGAATAAATCAAAACAGCATCAGAATCTAGCAACCATGTAAAAAGTGACTTGTGCAGATATTATTAGTTTTGTTTATGTGTGGGTTGTGTGTTACAGTCCCTGTGTCAAGATGGGTATGATTGACAGAGGCCACAGCTGTAGGGGAAAAGTTGTTTCTCAGTCTGTTTGTTTTGCTTTTATTGTCCAGAACCAGACAGCAGCGGTTCCACCAGGGAGTGGCCAGGGTGTGTGTTGTCTGTGATTACTTTACCATTGTTTGCCTCAAACAATTGTTTAAATAGTTTGAGTGTCGTCTCATTTCCAGGGTTCAAGGTTGCATTAGAAGCAGCGTTTGATAGCGTTTTGTCATAGATGCTTTCAGTGACATATTACCACGGTAAAGTTAAATTCTGGTTTCACTTTTCCTTACTTATTCAGACATGTTGGAACAGACATTTAAAGCTCTTCACTTCAACGTGGTCCTCCACAAATGGCTGAGTGTGGATGGCATCCTTTCAACTCTCAATGGGATCAAAGAGAGAGAGAATCTTGAAGGTGACGGCTTTGTCTGTTGCATCATTAGCCGTGGTACGGCGAACCATCTCCTGGGTACAGACTTGTACGGTGCAGGTCTACATCTGGACTATGTCAGACGCCTTTTCACTGCTGATAAATGCCCCATATTGGCTGGCAAGCCCAAACTCTTCTTCATCCAGAGCTACAGCGACCCTGAGCCCTGTGCCAGGATGGAGCACCGGGATGAGGATCTGGAGACAGATGGGTGTGATGGGCTCTCCAGATGTGATTTCATCCCCACAGATGCAGACATATTCTGGAGTCACTGCTGGACAGATGAGCGTCAACTGGAGCAAGGACACCATCGCTCCATTTACCTGAAGGCCCTGACAGACGCCTTATGCAGAGGTCAAATGAGGTGAAACACTTAACAGCAAGTCTAACTTCTGTTCAGCATCAGACAGTTTTCATATGAACCAAAGACTAAACTGTTTGTGTTCTGACAGGAAAACACGTCTACTTGATGTTCATACCGAGGTGAATGGAGCCATCTATGAACATATGAAGAGGGATTCTGGAGAAAACTACCAAATTGATCTGAAACATACGTTAAGGAAAGATCTTTACTTAAAATAGAGGATTTATCCTCATCACTTTCATTAAACTTGCTTACAGCCACCTATTAATACAGCACATCCTTTGCCTGTGAAGAACATTTGTTAATGTGCATGCAGTGACACCTACTGGTTATAGTAACTTAAAACAATTATTTTAAGCAATTACGCAAAAATTATTATTAGATTGTTTCTGTATTTATTTAATATTATAAGATTCTATTTTGACATTTTTTATAGTTTCATAACAGACATGCTAAATTAAAGACAAAAGTAGAGGTATTTAAAAAAAGTATGTACATGTAATGATATGTTGGTGATTTTCTTGCCTCACAGCGCAGCTATAACAGCAATGTAGTGCTTATATCTGTATTTTATTTTAACATTAGAGGTAAATGTGTAGAAAATGTGAAAATATTTAGCTGAATGAAGTAAACACTATTTCTCTATCTACTTTAACTTTCTATTTTTACTACTTTTGATTATTTCTATTTATTTATTTTTTTTTTACATTTGTTTCCTTTGACAAAGCATTCTGTAGCCATTTTAGAAAAGTACCATGTAAAGAGAGCTCCTTTTATTGTTAATATTGACGTGTATCTGTTTGATTCCAATATATAAACAAGTTATAATCATATATTTAATTGTAATTTTTGTTTTCTTTTGAACATGCATGCATTTATTACCTTCAATTTAACTTCAGCTATGTATCTATCTGTTTGTCTGTCTGTCTATGAATGAAATTTCTGAATATTTTACAGATACAAGACAATGGGCACCTGGGCCCAGACATCTAAACGCCCCCCACCCCTCCTACATACGGCAGGAGGGGTTTGTATGTTTTGTATTCCTTTAGTGTGTCTTTGTCATCAGTAGTTGTCTCTTGGTTGTTTTATGCCTCTGTGTTTTTTGTTTGTTTGTTTATTTTTACACCTCTATGGTTGTTTTACATGTCTGCATTTTTTTCACACCTCCATGTGGTTATTTTATGTCCCTTTTTGGTGGCATCACATCTCTTTATGTTTGTTTTAAATCTCTTTATTGTTAAACTTCTCTTAATGGGTTTGGACTCTGGGACCTGTGCCTTGTGCCCTGTGGACCCACTCAGCAATTCATCCATGTATTTTGTGTTTTTCTGCATTGATACATAAATATTGTTGAAATATAGAAGCCGATAATGATATAGTGCAGTATCATATACCATGGGATATGAATAACCTTTTACACTGTAAAATCTGACGAAGAATCTGAAGTTGATCTTAGTTAAATAAATCAAGGAAATGTATTGTATTGAAATAGGTAAGTACACATTAATTTTAGGTTATGTTTGTTTACATCTAATACTTAAGTTTCCTCATAATTTAGTCATATTTACTTAATTCTGTGAAGTTGTTTCAACTTGATAATGACAAGGGAAATGAATTTGTTCTTCATAAGTGTTAGCAACTTATGTAAACCAAGTCACTCTGACTTAAATGGAGAGTTGTGTTTACTCAGCAGAATTTTGGAAACTGATTGCCTTAGATAAGTACAGTATGTCTGTAAAAATACATATTTTGTGTCAAGACAGAAGTTTTTGCATGCGGTCCAGCAAGGATGCAAGTTGTGATTTGTTGACATGTTTGAAAATATAAAAATATGATTAGTTTGCAACCAGCAAAATATAGTTATATAGCACAATGGTTTGTTGATTACAGATCAAAACGTGCATGATATGCAGTTTGATGGAATTATTTGAATAATTTCCAAGTATCTCGGGTAATCAGTTCCCCACTTTCTACTGAGTAAACTTGACTTACTTGAGTTACAAACACATTCAAAGAACAAGTTAATTTATATTGCTATTTGATTGTTACAAATTCACAAAGCAAGTAAATTCAACTATTTTAAGTTGAATTAGGCCTACCTATCATTAATTATGGAAATGTGTTGTATATAAATGCCGCTGCTCACTGTCTTCAAATGCTGGATAGCATTTATCATGGGGCTCTAATATTCACCACTAACTGTGAATTCATTATATAATGCACATGCAAGAAACTTTTGAAATGTGAAATGGAGGCTGGAGGAAGGCCTTTGGGGGAGGGGCAGATTAGGGTTAAGGAACATTAAAAAGTTGCTGATATATTTTCTTTAGCGTGACTTCTCTGTATAAATATGTATTTAATTTGTTATTAAGTCCAATATTTGCTTTTAATGCAACCTGTCTATGATAAAAACAGTTGGTCAGAAAAAAGACCTTAGGAGTAAATAGCTTTTTAAAGTAAGAGCAACTTCTCAGATTTTACATTGTATGAGAAAAAATCCCAACGCAAAAAGCACCTAAAATGTTCATCGGCAGAGTGCTTCTCGTGCCGCGCAGCGCTGTGATTGTGACAGTAGGAGGCAGGCAAGTTATTTGACCAACATCAGGACACGCGCACACAGACACGAGAGCACAGGGCTCGTGAACGCGCACGGTCAGGGCTGCTGTTGCTATGATGCAATGGCGACTGCGCCGTGGGAAGCGAGCGAGGAGTTGAATGAGTTCCCTCCACAGTTGAAGTGAAGCACCCGCCGACAGTCAGGACGCCGCCAGTGCCGAGGGACAGACAGCAGACACGGAGACACTGGCAGGACCCCGTCCTACCACACTACATGGAAATACACAGCCAGGTGTGTCTGCTAGCCTCCCAGCTAGCCGTGTCATGACGGTTGGAGAGATTTCTCACACATCTGTACGACGTTGCAGCGAGACGAACACCAACACCCTATTTGCCCTCCGTAGCCGAAAACAAGTGAGGAGGGATTGTTGTTTTTAATTTAATTTTATTTTTTTACATTTCTGGTCGCAGTCCCTCTCACCGGCGACTTAGTGGACCTATTTTTGCTCACTATGGCTGAGAGAACCTCCACCGGGTTGCTAACGATGATGTTGGAGCCCACGCCGGCTGTCGCTATGACCCTGCCGGCGGAGGTCCGGGAGAAGCTGGCGGAGCTGGAGCTGGAGCTCTCTGAAGGTAAGTTGACAACAACACGCACACCAACTACCGCACCGTGTGGCCCAACATGCCGTTTTTCCCAGGGGCGTGCTTTAATTAAACATTGTTCATGACAGCTGCCAGAACCACCGCCCTTTATCTTCGCTTTGTGGCTTATGTGTAAAAACATGCCAGCATCACCGAAGCCCCTCTGCTACTATCAGTCATCCCCCAAAACTCAACTTCTGCTGTAGTTTCCAACCTATGACTGGAAACTACTGGCAGTTGCTAAGCTAAACCACACCGTTTAATAGGTTGCACTGTTTTGTTTCACGTATAATGAACAACAGCTGTTCATATTGTCCTAAAATTTCAGCTATGAGACTCCAAATACCATATTTGATCAGATGGCTATCTGCTTCAACAGCTGAGCTGACACACCCATGCTGCAGTTATGTGGCTCTGTTTTTCACACAAGCATGATCAAGGGTCTTTCCTTTTTGAAATTGATGAAAAAAAGTTAAGAAGTTATTCAAATCCACATATTCAACCAAACTACCATTTTTATTGTGTCTGATCAGGTTTTTGTCTCTGAATCATGAAATTATAAGGACAAGAGTAAAGTGTAAAGAGGGAGAGATGCCTAATAAGTAAAACACATGCTTCAAGTTTAACTAATATCAGGATCCTGTTGAAGTTTTCCCAAGAGCTTTGCTGATAGTGCTTTTGTGTACATCCATAGTTTTCTTGTACTCTTTGTTTTAGCCTCCACTTGTGCTATTGTAAACTTACGTACAAAAAGAGCTAAGAAATGCTTGAAGAGAAAATACAGCACTTATAGTTGCTACACTTTTTTTTTAATATAAGAAAAGGGCCGTTCCATATAAAACAAATCCCTTACCTATCACACTCACCTGCTAATAGAAACTAAGCGACATCATAGCATGTGCATGTACAAAGTCCTGACAGCAGTGTTTACTGATATGATTTATTGTGCTAGCTAAGCGCTTTCTTTGATATTTGTTGAAAGGACAAATGTCACTGTCATTATGAAAATCATGTCAACACTCACAACAGACTTAAGCCACTCTGGAGCCCCGTGAAAAAATAAAACATAAAAATGAATCATATTTGTACCACAAGTCAACTGAAATGTACATAATTTTCCGAAAACTGTTATTTTTTGTCATATTTGTTGCAAGAAGGATGTTACATTGAAGCGTAGTCACTCAGCGCTTTACAGGGTAAATAAAAAACTCTGCTCATCCTCTCACTGCCTTGAAATCCTTTAATGCAGAGCTTCACTGTAAATAATGAAGAGGGTGCTTGTTTTTCATAAAGCTTTTCTTTTGAGTTTTTATTAGTGATACTCATTGTTAAATTCTCCTTTGTTTGAGAGGTTCTTACATGGTTTGTGGTAAAGTCATACTAATTAATGACCTATATTAAGTCTGATTAGATTTGGGATTTGACCCCAGGGTGTGACCCTGTTTCTTGCTAACTCTGGAGAAAATGTTCACTGTACAAGCCTGTGAGTGTAGTCTCTGAACTTGACATAATAGAAAACCCACTGATCCATAGTTGAATTCTGCACTGAGCCTTTCTTTCTCCATGTGTATAATAGCACCATACCAGGGTGAGGAATAGACCAAAGGTGCACGCTTTGATAAGCACATTAACTGCCACTGAGGCCCCTAATGGGATAGACATGTTTTCAGGAGCGGCTACCAAATTAATCTATATCTGTCCAGTTTCCTCTTCCTGCTCTCCACATGTCACATCCTGCCATGTTGGAGCTCTGATAGCAGTATCTCTTCGACTCTGTTGCCGTGCTTCTTTTTCTAGCTTTTCTTCCACTGACACACTCTGTTGTCTCTCTTTCACCGCCTCTCTCCATGACTCCTCACCTCCGTATTTCCTCTATTTTCTCCCTGATCAAAGAAGAAAATGTCATTCTCCTTTGGGTAAAGAGAGATCAACATTTTTTTTTCTGTCTCAAATCCTATTTCTGCTCACTGCTATGAACTCTTCACCTCGTGATGATGCCCTTCGGTTGCCTCCCCGTTGCATCCTGTCTCAGGAAAGAATAGACGACTCGTTTTATTGGAATGAGATGAGAGCCTGGGAATCCTGCAGGTTTTCTATCCTTCTCAATAAGTGTGTCTCATAGGGATTTAAAGTCAGGCTTGTCTGTGTCACACTAAGAGACACATCTTGGCTTGAGTGTGCCAGGTGTGTGTGAGTGTGCAGGAACGCTGCATTATTCATGAAGTCGAATCAATGTGTCATGTATGTTTTCTTAAGCAGTTTAGCAGCAGCAGCCTTGGGATAGCACCAATTTGAGACAAACCAGCAGCTCAGCTAGGTGATATTCCAACGTCAGCAGCTTAGGCCTGCTGATCTGTAAAATAAATTATTTGTGCACTTTAATTGGGGTTATAATAAATGATGTTTCCTCAAGAGATGCATTTATTTTCAATTCATAGTTTTTTTTAGTAGTGAGCATGTGTTATCCAAAATATTTGGATCACTTCGCTGTACTCAGATGAGTTTATGTGGTTAATGAGAACTTTTGACCCCAAATTCTTCTTTCTGTCTCACTTTGAATGGGCATTTGTTCATTTTGTTTACAGTGTTTTCTAGTTACATAATTGGAAAACACCTTACTGTGTAGACTTGGGGCCTGCCTCGTGGAGCAGGATTACTAAAAAATCTGAATACTTCACTGAGTTAAACCTGAAATCGCTTTAAATGTGAAAAATGGACTTAAAGTAAGTAAAAGAACTTTTCTGGGTGTAAAGCCCCCTGACAATTTGGCTTTAAATCTTTAGCATTCCGATGTAATGTATAATCTCAAAAAAAACAACAATCAAAGTTAAAGGAAAATGAAATAAAACCAGCATTATTCGTCAAAGGATTTGTTTGACATTATAAGGACATATGCTTGCTTGCTTACTTTTACTCTGATTAAACCAACAAATTATTTATTAGTGAGCTTTGACCTCTGTACAGAGCCAGTCCTATGGGTCCTTAAAAAGTCTTAAAAAGCATTGAATTCATAAAAATAAGGCCTTCATTTGTATTGAAATATCTGCAGTATTACAAAAGTCTTAAAAATGCTCCGACATGGCAAGTATTATTTAACGAGTAAGGGTTTTTTTTTACATTGCATTGTAAAATCTCAAAAAATATGGTAATACATACACACACACACACACACACACACACACACACACACACACAAGAGCCAGGTATTTTACAGTATATTTTCGCTGGACTGGAGTGTTTTATCTAACAGTAAACATTTGGATGATATTGTCCTTAACCACAAGGGATATAAAATGTGGGCTCTTTTTTTTAATTTAATTTTGGTTTCTGTAAAATTGGTCTTAAATTGCATCCCTTAAATCTAACTTGCCTTAAGCTGTAGGGTGAGGTGTTGATTATGTTTCCCAAAATGTTTAACTATCCCTGTAAGTGTTTAGCAGTCAAAAACTCAGCCAGTCTGTTCATCAGGACCTTGGGAATGTGGTTTAATTAAATCTGATTTATAGTATCTAAACAAACCACCAACTGCCATCAGATTCTGAATCAGGTGTTGCCAAATCCTGATTGGTGCACAAAGCATGTGACTTAATTTCTTATCAACTCAGTCTCAATCCCTTCAAACCCGTAAAAGACCAAAATGCAAACTAAGAAGTCTCCTCATGTCAAATAACCAAAACTGTTGTAATTTTCAATTGTGTATTCATGGCGGACCCCGCCACTCACAGTGAGAAGCTGATCGAGAAAATGTGTTTGTATGGCCTTTAATCAGTGCAGTATCCAGCTATCTTGGTTATTCTGCATTGTAGGATAGGTGTGCTGTGGATTCTCTGCTTTGTAAGACAGGTGTGCTGTGGCTTTCCCCAAAATTTGAAAAAAAACCCTATCACTGTATTCTACAAATCATAACTATTGGAAAGGACTTGTGGTATTTCTCGGCTGACCTGGATGCAGATGAGTGGTCAAAAGATGGGGCGTAAAGGAGGGCAAGAAGACGGATGATCCCCATTATCTTCTGCAGGGAGTAAAGAGGCAGAGACGTGTCTGCTGAGTAATTCATAGACTCACTCTATCATTCACTGGTTTTCTTCCCTCCTCCTTTGTTTTCTCTCTAAACCCTCTGATTACAAAGTCATTTTTAGTTCAGTGCTGGTGTTTGCTGGGAAACTGCCAAACCCATGGTTGGTCAAATTTGCGCTTGTTTCCCCTGCTCCCATTTAGCAAACATTCACAAAGGAGCAATGCATGTTTCTGGTAGTTGTGCCTGGCTTGTTTATGGTTGTTTGAGTTTATAGAGAAAATGGTTTGTTGCAGGTTTAAGGTGTGTGGAAGCAGATCCAGCAGCATAAATGTGGCTGATACGTTTTGCAAATCTCTTTCAAATGCACAATGTAAATGTCCTTTATTACAAGTCAGATTATCTGGTCAGTTTAATGATAGACACTGTTTTCATTTGGTCCATATCCTCGTATCTGCTCTTGCAATGACCCAATTTCCCCATGGAGATCACTAAAGTTCCACCTTATCTAATCATTTAGATAAGGTGAAACTTTACTCACTGTAGACCTATAAAGAGGCAACCAGGCAAAGTGCTGTCAAGTTATAACTCTAGTAATGAGATGGTGATGATTAAACTTACATATGCTTATCAACCTCTGGCACTGACGGAGGCTTGGTCGTGTATGATCAGTGGTGTGTATCTAATTGCTGTTAATGGACCACTGTAGCTCCCAATCATGTTTTGAGGGGAAGTTCAGATGGGCCTTAAAGTAGGGCTGTGCAGTTAATCGTTATCAATCTCATTCTTCCCCAATGATTCTGCAGCATCTGCATTAGCAAGGGGAACTGTTTCATCAAAACAAGTACTTTTACTGACTGTAATTTCTCCTTAAACTGTAATGTCAAGACAGCAGCACACTAAAGTGTGCAAAGGCAGACAATAGAGACAAAAACAAAGTTAATATGTGTGAGAGAGGCAACAAGAACACAATGAGTCGAAAAAAATAGCAACATGCTGTTTTGTGAAACCTTTTCAATTTCACACATGATGATTTTTCATACAAGCTGGTATGAGTCTCTCATCGGTTGTATAGTTTACAGTAGATTCACAGTGACCTGAGGCTGCAAGTTTCACCCAGTTTGCTGCTGATAATTTAAGCATAACAAGTTAGCAGCTGACTTCTATGGCTATGGGACCTTTAGCTAGGGCTGCACAATATAGTGTTTTTTTAAAATTTATTGTGATGTCAACTTGGATGATAAGCACATCATAAAAGACTGTGATACGCACTTAGGGATTTTTTGAGTTAGTTTAAATAGAGTATCATTAGACCCCTGCGCTGTAAAATGTAAATCTTCCTATTCCCTTTGTGCCCAGCTAAATGTTCAATATGTTCAATAAAAATATGTCGTAAATAGTTTTCTTTTATTTTTTGTCCATTATGAAATTTGTTGTATTTTAGCAGTGTACTGAAAGCAGCACAAAGGCAGAACTGAGTACATGTTAATGTCTGTTTGTTTATCCCAAATAATGTTATTGAGATTTTCAACATCATGTTATTGCAGACTGCATATTTTCCTACTTGCAGCCTCAACTAATATCTGTGCATCCATCACAACGTTTTTTGTAACTCATACAATAATAAATGAAACAAAAGTCCACGTCCATTTAATTTCTACAGTGGCATCATTTTTATAGCATAATTCCCAAAGTGCATGGGCATTAATGGCATATTTTCCTCACATCCTTTAAGGGCCTTTTTCCACACAGCATTTTCTTGGGCAGAAAAGTTGACTACATATCTTACAACAAGCTTATAACATGTATGGTCATAAAAGCTGATCATTCACCGGCAAGATTCAGTATCTGGCCAACCTGCTCCAACAAAATTGGGCTTTTCTAATTCTGTTGTGATAGTTTCTGACTGTCTTAACATACAGCTGAGGATAGACAGTAAAGGAGCAACAGTGACAACACCAGCATCTTTCTGAGTAGTTTAGAGATTATTAACTACAAGCGCTTGAAGCTGCCAAACAAGAAAGCTGAAATGATCTGAAAAAAGACGCAAGGCTCTTCGCTTTTTCCGTAGGCAGCTGCACACTTCTCCCCATTGGGAATAACTGAAAAAAGACAGATAGATAGGTAGAAAGGCCTTTTATACAAACAATACTGATTGCAAGTCATAGGCCTGTGTACAAGGTAGGTTCGAAGATAACTTTGGTGGCCAGCAGTTTTGTAGAACTTGTGTTTGGAAAGTATGAGTGTACAGGAAACCCCTGTGACTTGTCCAACAAAGTTTGTGAAGGAAAGACCACTCAATGCAGAGAATGACCGCTAACTGGTCCTGACTCATACCTCTCTGTGGTCTCTTACTCCCACCACCAAGTCATGAAGAAAGAACTTCCACTGGGCTCACCCAGTGAGTTCAGCCTATTGTTATGCAAAACCAAAACATTTGATGAATGTAGAATCACATTCTGCATTAAGAGCTTTGAGAACATGTAGGATTTAGGACGATTACTGAAGGGACTTTGTTCATGGCTGCTGGTTAGCTCTGTAATAGGATCCAAAAGAGAAGAATGTTGAGCCTGGGAGCGAGCTGGCTGCTGTAGCTGCTGTAGCTGCTGTAAAGTCCAGTTCGGAGATAAAGAGGCAGCTATGCCGTGCCCCTGCCACAGTGGAGGATAGAACGTGGAGGGTCATAAATATTTCAAGGGTGTGCCTCAGAGCAGAATAGAGCTTGTGCTGCGCTCATATGCTTCTGCCTTTATATATTCGAGTCTGTGCACATGAAAGTATGTGCATGTTTTGGTCCACGTGTCTCAGGCTGGATCGTTAAGGTCTCCTTTCAAACCACAGAACCGTTTCATTTTTCGCCCAACAATGATCCACAGCACCAGTTATTATCCTGGTGGTTCCACTACATTTTGTGGCTCTCTACTGTACTGTAGGTCGTGCCTGCTTGTTTTCTTTACAGTGCTCTTCAGCATCCTGTCACTGTCGTTACAGTAGCCATGAATATTTAATGGAGCAGGATTGTGATATATAGAAATATGTCTTTTCTCTCTCTTTGTTTATTTAAGCGTGTATGAGTCTACAGAGTGAGATTTCTACCAGCACAGTTATTTTGGTGTCCCTGTGGCTTTCAGTATTGGGATTGCTCTTTTAAATTTTGTGCATCAACTATCATTGTTAACTGATCTATTGCTTTAACCCTTTAACTGATTAATAATGTTTAAAATGATATTCACGGAGTTTGAAACGGAGAAAAGAAGGCATCTCATTTTGAAAGCGTGAAATTTTTGGCACCATACTTTATCCGACAGCTGAATTTAAGGTTGTTTTCAGACTTACTCATTTTTGCTCCACTTACATTTTTGTAATTGTTTCGGTAATGATTGATCCAAATTCCTACCTACTTTGTAAGTCCCTGTGGAAGCCGTGTAAAGGCTTTTGGCTCAGAGGGATTTTTAAGTTTGTTCTGAAACTTGAGATGCAAAAAAAAGTTTTCCTCTCTTGGCATGCCTGCCAAAAAATGACATTTCATTCTCTCTCAAGGGATTCAACCATGAAGTGACTTATTCGTGCTATTCCAGCACTGTTTTAACACACTTTACTGCTGCAGTTACAATTGATGGCACAAATCTCTGCACAATTTGATTACACTGCCACTCTCCTACAGTCACCAGTTTGTGACAGGCCACAGCATTTTATGATATACTCTGGAAGACAGAATAAAAAGCTAAACGTGCCACTGAATGAGTTTGTCACTCTTAGTATTGGTGAAGCTTGATTTGCATGAACAGTACATTACTCTGGTCAAACATGGACTTGTGTTAACTGTCCAAGACCACCACCAATACTCCTGCTGTGAGGTGTAAGAAAGTATTGCAATATTATTATTGTTTTGCTTTGTGATACTATATTGATCCCGCAGTTGTGTGTGATTCACAGCTTTCAACAACATCTGCGTGGTAATTATGTAGGTTTGTTGTCTTGTTGCAGTGTTCTCACAAATGACGTAGCTACTATCGACTTTGTGTATCCAAATGTCGGCTTTTAGTGTAGTCAGCGCTGATTTTAACACACTGCTACCTCACGTTTAAAATCGCAAAAATATTGTATTGTGATGATATGGATTAGTTAGGCCTTTTGGTAATTCCCACCCCTAACATATCGTATTGCCAGATTTTTACCAATGAACAGTGCTACTACTGCATAATCTGTATGTCTCTCTTTATTTTCTTGTTGTCTTAAGGGTCCTGCAGCTGAGTTCCCTTTACTTTTTAAATCAAATGGCTGTATAGAACCATGGAGTTTGTCTTTTTCAACCCAACCAGAGACTTGGCCCTTTGCTAAGACAACAGTAGAAAGTAGTTGAATGTGGAGGGTCTTAAATATTTAATTAATGTCAACCTCCTGCCAGGCCACCAGACTGTCCATCCTGCTACAGAGAGATCACTGAGCCCTGTGACTGGCCAGAGGCTTGCTCACTTAACCAGGGCTTGTTTTTGAATAAATAAAGGCATGAGCACGATATTGCACAACTTAACAAATATCTCCTCAGTTTTAGAATACTTTCCTCGCTATAATTGTTACAAGGTACCGTGCTCCTGGTGTTAGTGGTGACACTGTATGTGTTCTTGATGCAAGAGAGATGGCACGTGCAGTGGAGAGCAGGGCAGTGCAGCAGGCAGCGGTGCCAGGTAGATCTGCTGACCAAACAAGCTGCATGCCCCACTTCAAGGACGGAAATTCACCCTGCTCTGTGCACTGCATTCTTCTGCCTGACGAGGCTTTTGTTCTGCTTTCTGGTGTAAATTCTTTGCTGTCCATTCGCCTACCTGTGTGTTTCTTTGATCCCTCATCCTCTCTGTGCCCATCTGGTGGAGACAGAGGCTTGGCATGAGAGTTGGATGACAGCTAAGGAGCCCCCCTTCAGCTAACACCACAGCTCAATCTGGTACAGTAAACACACACATAAATCCTCTTCAGAAAACTGAATTCTCTGTAAGTGCTGTGCATTACACCTCCAGAAGATAAAGACTTAGCTTTAAGAGCATATTCTTTATTATTCCTGCATAAGTCAGTATGTTCACAACATTTGTACTGCGGTCTTTTCAAGGCTCTGAGTGAATAGCTAGCAGAGGCTGCAGGGCTGAGGTCACTGAGGTGTGCAGGGAGCCTTTATACTTGAGAAAATTTTTCAAAGCCCAAGGTAGAAAAGCATTAGTACATCTCACTTTGCTGTCTTGATTATTTAACCCTGAACTTTTTTAATGTAATATTTGATTTCTGCATTTATTGCTGAAACATATTATACATTGCCAAACAGCCAAGTCACACTCATAACATACTGATATGTCCTTTCACATATTCATTCTGTTGAACTAATGCAGCATTGTCTACTCTGTTTTGAAAACTGTTTTGAAAAGAAGCCAGATTAGATCATGAAAATACCTGGAGGCCAGCTGCTTCTCGCATCATACGGGTAATTAAAAATGTTCACATACAAATGACACAAATGCAACTGTTAACTCCTGAAGTGAAAAAGTATTCAACTTTCCACCACTCTTGAAAGCGGCGGCCCTCGCTGTCAACTTTACGCTTCTTTGCCATATTCATGTCTGCTACTTTGAATGAAATATCTGATGTTACTGTCACTGTAACTGTTAGTATGGTTGTTTTCCATCTGTTTAGAAAAACACATTAGGTTTGCCTGCGTAGTTCCTATTTGGTGCATGTCTACAAACTATGATCGTCCTGCCATCTTGAGTGTATGAAAATAAATGCAAAGTCATCTAGCTTGGTTAACCAGAATTGTATTAATCATATAGTATGTTTTGAAAGAGAAGCTGAGGGCCATTAAAAACTGGTCTGAGGGCCACAATTAGCCTCCAGGCCAGACTGTGGACATGACTGCATTAATGGCATACATTGCCTTGACTGCACAACCTCTCTAAAACACTCTTCAACTCTTGAACACTTTGTGATTGTTCTACAAATGGAAGCAACAGAGCGTCACATGTCAGATCTGGTGTTATGCATGCCTGCAGTGTTCACATCATAATAAAGAGCGGAACTTGAGTGTTAACATTACAGCCACTTATTACAACCATTAAGTTACCCTTACTGGTTTTACTTTATTTATTGTATTGGTTCCCTATTCACACAATACCTGTCAGGTTTATAATAAAGGCTTCAAATGTGAAAACACCTGAAGAAACGAGGCAGAACCTTGTGATTGTCTATCAAATCATCTGCTCTGTACTATCAGAGTGTGTTGATTGTAGTGCTGTTCAGAGTTAAATAAGCTGCAAATGACAGGTGTTGGCAGTGTTTAATTAAAGTAAGCAATGATAATGTATTCCGGAGTGGTGGTATAATGATGTACTGGTCAGTGCCATCAACACCTATTAGCTTCGTCTGACCTTCTATGATCAGGAGCTAGCAGAGGTCAGCCTGCGCAGTATGACATGACCGTGTGGAGTCTATGAACTTAGCACCATCAGCAGCTGGCCAACAAGCAGCCTTCAGTGAAAATGTGGAGGAGACACATTAAAGGGGAACTTTCTCAGTAACCCAGATTGCTAGCTGCTGCTTTACTTAAAGTAGATAGGAAATGTATAATTCTGGTTGTGTGTTTGTGAGCAAAAATGACGCCCAAATACATTTCTCTGTCTATAGTGTAAGATCACTAGAAAAAGTGCAGACTGTGTGATAACTGTGACTGGAGGGATTATGTTTTTGTGTTGTCTATCTGCCCCGTTCTCGTGAGCGCAATTTCTCAAGAACGCCTGGAGAAATTTGGCACAAACGTCCAATTAGACTCAATGATGAACTGAAAAGATGATCAGAGATTAAGGTCACTGTGACCTAGTTCGTGTCATTCTTTTGAATGTGATATCTCAAGAACACCTTGAGATTTGGCACAAACATCCATTTGGACTGAACTGATAAGAGTTTGGTGATCAAAGGTCAAGGTCACTCAGACCTTTCAAAACATGTTTTTGGCTGGCTCTAAATTCATATGCTAATTATTACAACAACTGTCTGATAAGATCAAATGTGATGAGATTTTATATCCTAAAGGTCAAAGGTCAGCTTCACGTGAGTGTGAAGCATTCGTATTTTCCCCAGACATCGATGTAAACTCTGAACACAACTTAAATGGTTCGTGGAGACATACAACTGTGAGGTGATAATTCTAGTTTTTTTCTTTTGAGGTTGGAAAAAAACAACAGAGACCAAAGAGAAGACGATAAACTATTTTTTTGGTTCAATCAACGGCTAGGTCTACTCAGGTGTGATGTGCAGATCAAAGACAAATGGAGCCCTTTGTAGCAGCAGCACGCTGCATTGTGAGCCTTCCTGGTGAAAAACAAACAGACAGAAAATGTCTGGAATGTGCCATGACCTATCAACTTAACCGTGAGGAGAGGGGTTTCCAAATCCCCATCACTGCTGGAGGGCATGACTACACACAACAAACAGGCACATAGCATAGCAAGTTGTCCCAGCCTTTTAAAAGAACAAGGCCAAGTTGCCCCCCCCCTCTGTTTCCCTTAGGTGTCCCAGTAGAATAATGGGAGGGAAGGAATAAAATAAAACAGAGTGAGTTTTTTTTTTCATTGTGGGGCTAAAGCCAGGCTTTTTTAGATCTTAACTCAGCTCACATACCAGAAAATGTGTTTTCAGCCTGTGTGCTCCGAGCAAGCAGACAGTTTTAGGCGAACTGCTGTTGCTCTCCAGAGACTTTTCCAACTGTGTTATTCAAAGTGTACCTGTACAGCCAGGAATAAAGGAAGGATGCAAAGCGAGGGCAAGTTGGGACTGCATGTAAAGCTCCTAAGGCATAACTGACTGCATTTAACAATTACCAACTAATGTCTGTAAGACTAAAGTTGTAAATCATCTTGATAAACATGCAAGGCGTTTTCTTTTTATGAGACAGTTCCTGGTGTTGCATTTAAGAGCTGAGTGAAAGATATACCCTTAAAAAATGTAACACCATCCCAATAGGGCTGCACATATGATTTTTTTTTTATCGTCATTGCAATTTCAACCTTGTTTTTAGTTAAAAATGTTACTGTCATTCTTTGTTTGTTTGTCAGGTGTATTTTGTGTTCAAGTCAAATTTGTTAAATACGATAAAACATAGTACATGATTTCCACCTCACTGTTATAACTAAAGTAATTTATTGTATTTTAGATGCATACTGACAGCAGTAGAAAGGTAGAACAGAGTACACTTTAATATCTGTTTATTGCAAGTAATATTGTTTTTGTGATATTTAATAAAATCATTGCATGTTTTGGTAATATATCATGCAACCTTATCCCTTAACCAGGCCAAATCAGTACCACACCGGCAGATGAAGGAAGAACTAAAGTGACTAGTAAATAATATCAAAACATTATGAATGATTGTACAATCATTTTTTATTGGTAAAAATATTTTTTTACTCACCAAGTAATTGCTGAGACCAGGTAACACAGTGAGATCACTAAAATGAAGTTAAAGAGGGAAAGATAGACAAGTGTTTAGATTTTAATAGAGACTTCCATGTTAAACTCATTGGCAAGAGGGAACAAAGGTAAACTAACATTATCACCAAAACATTCTATAAAAATCTTGTCTAACTCTGACAAAACGTGCCGTAGTTGTGCCCATGCACAGTTTCATATGCAGTGAGGGACATTTTAGGCATTATCACCATCAGTTTTACTGCCAAAGTACAACGTGTTTTTAAAAAATTATATATCTTGTTTAACTGTTTGCTTGTTTGCAACTTGTCTAACCAGCTGACTTCATATGTTGTTATGGCCAATACATATGACATCCACAGCTAACATGAGACAATAGTTGTAATAAACATAAATTACCCTTTAACACTGAGGGAAGGAGATACTCAGTATGTTTACATGCACATATAAGTAGATCCACAGTCAAGCTCAATTAGGCCATTTAACTGGACTACTGTCCTTGTCCCAGTATACGAGCAAGGAGGTAGAATTGACGGCATAGTTATTGGCGAATGTCCAACTCTGCCACTGTAGGTGAAGATATGCCCCCTTTCTGCTAGCTGCAGTAAACTTAAATTATCTATACAGTCTATGCAATAGACCCAGTCTCAAGTGTAAGTGTTATATACAATAACTTAAGGGTACAAAACCACCATGTTATGTACATATCATCAAACGGCACTGAATAAACTCTGCCTTCATTGATTAGTTTTAGGCCATCTAAAAAAACAATATTAGTTTAAGTATATGCTATATTTAAAATATCTTTACAGCTTTACCTTGCCATAAGAAAGCCATTGCCTGACCTGTTTTGCAGCACCCCTTAGCCCCTGATAAATAACGAACATGAGGTGTGCACGACAGAGGAAATCGAATTCCAATAGCATTATCTGTGCATGTTAGTCTGACTTTGAGAAATTCAATTAAGTACGATTTCAGTAGGACTAACACGTTTGCATGTATTTTAAAAGTCCAGTTTTAGTCGGACTGACACAATAATTAGACTTTTTCTAACATCATGTAAACGTGCTGACTGATAATGATGCATTTTCAGTTTAAAACAATGGAAAAAACCTTCCCTCTGCTGCTTTAACCTACACAACAAGCATGTAGCTTTATACTCTTATGAGAGAGAGACAGAGAGCGATGTTACTGAGTTGCTTGTAATTGAGCATGACTTAATATGAATATAAGCACCTCAGCCATGAAATAATAATGCAATTAAAGGTTGATGGCAGGAAACTCTAGCATCCCACCTCTCTTGATCATTTTATCTCCCTTCTCAAGATCTAAATGCAGCCTATGATGAGAGACAGTTTCTAGATCAAAGCACACTTGCAGGTTTTACTGAGCAGTAATGCTTAATGTTATTCCACCTGACTTCTGAGCAGCTTCACACCTTTCCCTTCTATTTTTTGTATTCTTCTGCAACTCCAAAAAGATAACGAAAACATATGTAAATTAACTTGCTTTCAATGGCCTTTTTTAAAATAGTCGATTGGACTTAGTATCCAAGGAGACTGCATCCAATCTCCATACCTGAGTAATGATGTATGAACATGGTGTCTTGCGCTAAGTATGTTCAAAGTCTCAAGTAATCACTGTAATGTTTTCTCTGGCACTACCACCAACACAGCAGATGTTTTCACTGATACAAGTTTCAGAGAGGTTTGTTTTCTGATTGAGACTACAGCTTGTAAACTTCTCTGAACAAAGCTTCTTGCCTGCAACTGCATTTAGCCTAACTTTGAAATTAAACGTTTTTATACTCATTTTCCCATGTTAAAGGGAAGCATTAGCTTTTTTTTAATCTGGGCCCTATTTTCCCATGTTTTTGTGTCTAAGTGACTAATGGAGACAACTATTTTTAAAATTAGTCCAGTATTGAGCGAGACCGTTCCAGCCACAAAGGGACACCAGGCTGTAATGTAATCCCACATGCCGATGCTGTTGTGTTAAGCATCACGCCTGTCAGGCCTGTTTTGCTTCCAGGATGCTGGCATGTTATCTAAAATTACACACTGCAGTGGCATGATCCCTCTGTTGTTTGGTTCTGTGCAAAAATGAAAAGCCTGCAAAAAGAAGAGACTTTGTAGCGGCCCTATAACGTTATTTCTATTTTAAAAAGGGCTATTGTGACCAAGTCTTGCTCAAGGACAAGTGTCGCTCTAACATCTTGGGAAAGGTGACTTGTAGCAGGAAAAACAACAGTAGAAACTTTAGTGGTAGTTTGAGAGAAGTGAGTGTTGTGAAGAGTTTGTCAGGAAAGCGTACCTTAGTGTTTTCTTAAAGCATAGCTGAAAATTTAGCTCATTTTGTAAATGTGGAAAAGACTTCTTTTTGAGCGAAACTCAGTTACACACACTACCCAAACACACCAGATCAGGAAAGTAATGAACACCGCCTCAGTTCTCTGTAACCTCTTTTCCATGATATTTTCAGACACTTCCGATAACAATCTGAGCCTGTAAGTAGCGAAAACAAACACTTTTAATAGACGAAAACTGACGATGCACAATTGCAGGCAGTGATTACATTGCAGCCTGTTTCACTGCTGTGGCTTGAGCGCTCTCTCTCAATATTGGACCAATTTCAAAAACTGTTGTCTCCATTAGTCACTTAGACACAAATACATTACAAAATTGGGTTCAGGTTAAAAAATTCTTAAGTTTACTTTTAAGGCATCGCCATATGGCATTGGTGACAAGTGATATCCAAATTGTCCCCCCTTCAAGTGCCAAACACTAACCTTGATAACTGATCTAAATGATCTAATTGATCTATGTACAACATCTTGTGTCTGAATACTTTGATGAAATACACCTTTTTGTCACTGCGCTAAGCACTGCTTGTCAGCACACCCTAAAGTTTCTGAATTACCTTTTACACAGTGTTGAGAGTGGAATCCCAGGCGCTCAGGGAGAAACAATGACATGGATACAACTTTAAGCTGACCTGTAATCTAATATAACACACACAAATGAACACGTCACGTCTCAGTGCTCTTACTCACAACATTCTTGACATAGAGGTCACAGGCTTCTACAGTCTGCAGTTCATGGCTGTGGTCCATAACGTGTGTGACGTGACTCGCCTCATGGTGACTGTTGGAGCTCAGTTGTTGAATCTCAGAAACCTGTTCTTCATTCCTCGCATCCTGCTCTTTGTCCTCCCCTTTGCCTCCATCCTAGAAACACATTAGACCGATACCTTTCATAAAGTTTTCTCCTTTGTATGAAGCACATAAAGAAAACATTCGTGTTCAGTGTGGGTGTGATTCTTTACTGCATTTGTGTTTGTTTAAGTCTAAAAGGGTGATGTGTTATCTGTCTATGTTCTGCAGGCGTGTCTATTTGTTTGTGTGCTAGGATTCAATCAATGATTATTCATACATTCCTATGATCTACTGTCATATTCCCACATTTTGAAGTTTGCAAATGTTTGTCTTAAAGTTGCTTAAGGCTCCAAACTGTCTCTCAGCCACAATAAACAAAGCAACACTGTGATAATAATAGTTTAAGATCCAACATTGTCAATAATGCCAGATAATTATTGCATTGAGCCCAAATATACTGCTGACTCCACCCTGTCTGTCATCAGGAGGGAGAAGCAGTCAAGTCTGAAATGCCAACAAGTGGCAGATACTGTAGCTGCTGGGAGGTACCCTAGTGTGTCATGCCCCTGATGACACACATACACACTTGAGTGCAAACTTTCTCCTGAGGCTTACCACTGCAGCCTCCGATTCCTAGTGTAATTGGCAATTTTGTGGTGTGTGTGCGTGTCAGCAGGGAGGCCATATGACCTAAAAATCAGAAAGCTAAACCCATGACAGAGTTCCCTGCCTCCCTACTCCTCATTTTTTAATTCGATGAGACAAACTGAATTTAATTTTACTGTTGTTGTGGTCAGCCCAGGCCTATAATTAGATATCAGGGCAGTAAATCAAAGTACGCTGATGACTGATGCACAGAGGGGGAGGAATAAGAGGAGGATGCACAGCTGCCATGTCTGATGAGGATCAATAAGACTAAAATGGGAAGGATTTACACAACAAAGGCTTGCTGTCAATGCAGAGGACACATCACTTATATCACAACTGTATCCTGAAGCTCCTGCTGGTTCTCAACTTGTGCACCTCACTCTTTTGATTATTGAATTGATTGTTGGTGCATCATGAAACATTTTTCCATTTTTGCCTTGTTTTGTACTTATAATGGACTGTTTTTAGGAAAAATTTGAATAAATGTCATGTTGACCTGGCAAAGCTGTTGAAAATTTCCTGAAAAATGAATCGGGGGGTAACCACCAGTGCATTTCTGTTTAAAGATGACTTGCCTTTGGTCTGGTTTTCTGAGGTTAAAGTTAGTCCTTCCAAGTCAAATCTATAAAGAGAGCTGTATTTACATGTCTGTGTCCAAAGAGAGGAGGAGTGGGACGAATAGTGAGGCCTGAATTTTACTTTTCTGTCACACACATCAAGGAAATCAACACTGAACAATTATTCTTATTGCTTGTTTTTAACCTGTTGGCACCAGGTGTACTGTATGTGATTCTTTACATAGACCAACACAGGGTATACAAGAAGCACAGGGTATACAAGAAGCACAGAAAGTATTTTAAGAGTATCTTTTTTGGGATGACTTACTCCTGATTATAGTCATCCTGATGCAGTAAGTACCATGTTCAAGCAAATGCTAAGAATCAAGGCCATGTGTTCACTAACACTGGATGGTGTGTCCTAACAGTCAGTGTCTGCAATAAAATGTGTGTGTGTGTGCATGTGTGTATGTGTGTGTGTGTGTGTGTGTGTGTGTGTGTGAGTTGGCATACCAGCCTATGAAGCATTTTTGAAAAGTTTACAGGTACTGTTCTTTTTGCTTCATGTAGATTCATATTGATCTAGGCTTGCGGTGTGGTAAAAATACTTCCTTTCTGGGTTACAAAGCGCCCCAGTAATGACACCTAAAACCTGGAAACAAGTTAGCATTTTAGCACTCGCGGTTCCCTCGTCTCAGAGTCAATGGGTTTTTTTGAATGGGATTTTGATTAGAAGCCTGAAAAAAGGTCTGTGGTTAACACTAACTGAAGAGATTTTCACATTTTGTGGTACCACAAAAAAAGCCAGTAAATACCCAATTTGCAAACTTTAAAGCCTTTTTGCGTCATAAAAAGACAGTTGCTAACAAATGGCTAGATGAGACTGCAGAACGTTACCATATCGAGCCGCACTCAACGGGGCTTTACAGTCTTGCTATTGTGGCAACTTTAAATCATGTGACTGTGGTGTAGTTCGTTTATAGCCTAACATTAGCTTTGAACTTCTAGCAATTGCATTTAGGCTTCAAATATCCTAAAAGTGGTGTTCATTTGTTAAGATTTTCTTTCTGGACAGAATGTGCAAGTATCATAAACATTTGTTTTTTATAATGTCTTATTTTGTGGCATTATTCTAAAATCCAATGGAAAAATCCCACTGGATTTTTGACGAGGGAATCGGAGCAAAACTTCTGCGTTAGCCTACATAAAAATATAATCCCTGGAGCACTCTATTATGGAAACAGTAAAGCTGACATACCTTCTTCCGTAAGTCAGACAACTGAAGTATTTTTTGTAGCGTTATGGGCACTGGATTTTCTGATTTTGTTAAATAGGTTGTGTTGTTTCCATTCACCCCTAAAAAGAGTTTCACAGAGCTTTGCTCATAAAAACATTAAAAATAACTCCAACATCTGCATATATTTCACACATCAAATATCACTTATGTAAACACATTTCTATCCCTCCTGCTTCTGGAAGAGCTGTAAAGATGAACTGTGTACAATCCTCGGCAGTGTCGTCTGCAAGGCTCCGACCTATGACCTGCTGCTACTGATGCTGCATCAGGATGAGCGCTGTATTCCCCGCAGGTCAAAAAAGACGAATGATGGGCTAAACGCTGAGCTTCAGCAGGGCTGCCATCAATCTGCACTTTCTTTGTAGGGCCAAAGGAATTGGCCACTGACTGGCGAACATGTGCTACAGCCTCTGTCTGCCTATACGATCATCTGGGACCCCTGACTCTGTATTTTTTTTTGCCCGTCGGCAGGCTTTGCACAAGCATGTGTGTGCACATAAATACACACACACAGATACTCCTTCCCTCGTGTCACAGCCTGTTTGTTGAGTTAGGCTGTGGGTTTGGCCCCTGGCTTACATGTGTGTGAGGATAAGTGCAAAAGCAGACCCTGTGCTGGCCGCCCTGTCTGTCTCTCTCTGGAACTGACCATTTATTCTTTTTTTTTCTGTTAGGAGTGGCGGAGGGTCTGGAGCACCGAATGCCTCGTTCAGTGAAAAAATACTATTGCAAGACTTAGCCAGGACAAGAGTTTGTTTTTGTCTTGGAATCAGCTCGACTTGTTTTTGAAGGATCACGTAGCAAGTTATACCCCACCCTACGCAATCTAACACTGGTTCCATAAATATGGGATAGTTTGTCTGGTATGATGGAGTGGTATTTATTAATTGCATTTTTGGAGATGTTTATTTTAAAACAACATGTTACAGAAGTTCATGCATTCCTGCAGTAAAACCTTCGACTAGATCAGTGATACTCAACTCAAATCTGGTCCCCTAAAAGGGGGGCCAAGTACATTTTCTAGTTCTCAATAAAAATTACGTGATTCACACTGGGAATTGTTTTTGTATTTTTAGTATATATGAGGTGCCAGAGTGCATAAAACAGCATTAAACACATCTTGTTTATTTAAAAAAGTGCCACTGGAGGATCCCCCACACCCCCCAACAGAGGTCTTATCACCTAATGTCCTAAAATTCAATGTCCTAAAATCTGAAAAAAATGTCCCAAAATCCTAGAAATATCCTAAAATCTGAGACCATTCCTAAAATGCAATGAGGTCCGAAATTCCTAAATTCCAATACATGTCCTTAAATCCTAGAAACATGTATGGGGCTTCTGTGACCGGCCTATGGCCTCCTGTTATTTTGCAAAAGTGTCCCCAGAGCCAAGCAATATGAGTATCCCTTGACTAGATCCTGAAGTATGGACAATAATTCCTGAGGTTTGCACTGAGCCTGTCCAGTTTGCTACTTGTTTACTGCATGAGAACAATTCACACAGTGTCAGCCACACTGAAGTGCCACTTTATGTACTTTGAAATAATCCTATTTTCTGCCACTCATTTAGCTACTGATACACAATAAACTTCAGCCAACTCTCACTCCAAGCCAGGTTGAAACTGATGCTAAGAATTATATGCAAATATTTTGCAACTTCACATAATGAACTCCCCAGGGACGTGCTTAAAACTCTTTAATTTCCCCAGCGAGGCAGAGGCTTCACCACATCAGCTAATAGAGGCCGATTAGCCTGCAGTGGAGTTGGCGGACAATATCAGCTGGCGAGTGTTACCAAGCGAGAACAATATCACCGCAGCTGACTCTCTCTCTGCCTTATCTTCCACATGTCCTGGAAAAACAGTGAGCAGCCGTGCCGTTGCTCAGTCCGAAGGCAGCCTGACTTTGAATTGTGGGCGTATGTGGAATGTGCGGCTGGAAAAAGACCTGGGAGGGCTTTTGAGAAATTTTTAGAACAAGCATATTATTCAGTTGTTTTCCCCATGTATGGGGAGGCGGTGAGAGCTGGCAAAATACCTCAGGAAGCTGGTGAAATGGACCTCAGGCTGTTGTCTGTTTGACAGACGTGAGCAAACAAGCCCCTGTGGTTGCTGCTCCTCTGTTTGTTTGTTTGTTTGTTTGTTTGTTTGTTTGTCTGCATGATAAAACACTCATTATCTATCTTACATCTGTAAGATGGTTCACCTACAAGTTGTGAATGTTGAGTTATTTCTTTGAAGGTGCACCCCAAAGCTTTAAAGTACCCGAATGATGGTTAACATACAATTTCGCTTCAGGACTTGTTGCGTGTCTACGATACACATTACTGTATGTTGTTGTAGCAGAGATGTTCTGGATCTGTCAGCTGTCCGTCTCTTTCTCTCTCTTCTCTCCCTCATGCACAGTTTAAATTGCACGAGGCTAACCCCAGTTCACCTTAGGCTGGAATCTACTATATCTTCTCTGGGCTAATTTCTTTCTGTCTGCCTGTCAGATTCCTCACTGCGAGGCTCACCCAGGGGTTTGACCACTGACAAAAACGCTTGAGGTTTCAGTGGGGAGGATATTAATTGAGGAGCTGGAGGATGAAGAAGCAAAGCGAGGAAACCAATGAGGGAGACACTGGAAAAGGGAGTAATGTCAGGCAGCGAGAGGAAGTATGAAGCATGTGGAAGTAACGGATATAACTAGAACTGCTGAGTGACAGACAAAACAAAGGATGAGAGTGTAAAAGTTCAAATAAAAGTAAAAGAATATCTCTTCAACATAATAAGAAAAGAAAACATGCTGAACGGGGAGTTTGCCTAAAGGTGGATTGTGTGACAATATACATTTGTATTTTTTTCCGAGATTTTTCACTATCTTTTGAAGTAGCAGCTATCAGTGGTGGGACTAAGTAAAAAAAAAAACCCATAAATGCTTCATAAAATTTGTATTTACTTGTAGAAACAATTTTTTTTAAAACAAGTGGGACTGGACTTAATCATTTAAAAGAAGTACTGACATTGCACTTTCACAGCACTATTAACCAGTACCACAACAGAATGAATTTTGTGTATTTCTGTCTTGTTGTATTTAGCTTATTGCATATTTGAATAATATTCAGATCTTTTTATCCCCAAGTTGGCTTGGGGAAAGGTATTAAGTATTTTCAAGTCAAAAGACTGAAGTCTAGGTGAAGTCCCGAGTCACTGATGTTAATGTCGAAGTTGAGTTGCAAGCCTATTGTGATTTTTGGGGGCAGCAATAGCTCAGTCTGAAGGGACTTTGCTTGAGAACTGGAGGGTTGCCAGTACGGCTGTATCTGACTCAGAATTATTCCAGTCGAATCGGATTTGGCTGTTCAATATGAATTTTCGATGATTCCTTTTTTTTCATACATAGTTTGGGCTTTGTAGAACATTCTGTAAGCCAACGGCATTGACGTCATGTAGTTAACAGAATGACAGATCCTGAACGTACAACATTTTTTGCTGACACTAGATATCAACAAAAGCTAGAGGCTATATTTTATGAACTTGCCATGAGCTGTAAATTCACCACTTATTCACCTTACGGTGCTGTCTCTCTTTCCCTCCATGCAAAAAGTAGCATTAAAATCAAGAGCACTCACTCTGCAGCAAAATCTGGGGACCAAAATGTTCCCAGAAGTACACTGCACAGAAAACAAACAACTGCTGGTCTTGAAGCAATCTCAGTCGACTGAGGATCTCAGACTAATGATTCATGTCTCTGGCTTCAATGGGGCAGCCCTAAGTCCCTATACGAACCAATCACAGAGTGTGGACTGATAGTTGGAGAGGTGCCAGTTCATGCTCCTGAGTACTGCTGAGGTGTCCTTGATCAAGGCACCACCCCCAACTGCTCTGGGCACCTGCTCATGGAAAGTCCCCTTGCTCTGACATTTCTCAAATAATGCACATTCATAGGTACTGTTTATGCATTTGTCTGTATTTTGGGCCTGTGTGTATGCAATTTATTTAAAAAAAACCCAGCAGAGTGAAAAAATTGAATTTCCTCTCAAGGGATAAAATAAAGGAAATAAAATTGAGCCTGAAGTCATTATATTTGTGACTCTAGTCTCACTGGAGTCATGTAACTTGAGTTCTCACCTCTTATAGCTATCCTTTTGAAATTTCTGGTTGTTTTATATTTTTAGGGGCAATATTGCGAATCAATGACCAGGAGATTTAAGCAAAAAGATTTGGATTTGATTCATTTGTTCACGAGTCCTAGAACTATTGGAGAGAAGGGACATTTTTACTCATTATCTAAAATCAATAAGAAGCTTATTAAACAGAGAAATGTTTCTACATGCAGCAGTCGATAGGTCTGGAGGACTTGTCAGTTACTGTACATTGTGCATCAACTTACAGTAGAAAGAGATATATGTGTTACAGACGAAGCCTCTAGGCGATATCAGCTATGGGATTGGCCTGTCAGTGTCTCACTGTCAGCTCAGGTACAGCATGTCCCAGTGAAAGGATGTGAGAAAGAAAGATGGTCTGAAAGCAATGAGAAGCTTCAAATCACTTATCTGTAAAATGATCAGGCTGTAAAAAAATCTAACCGCTGGATGGTTAAATTACCTCGGCCAGCAGGTGTAGTAGCGATAGTGTCAGTTTGCACACAGTCACAGATCCAACAGGTTCTTTTGATGCTGATATTATCAGAAGATGTCAATCTGATACCCTGCCCTTTTGAGTATCAGCATTGTGAAAGTATCTATGGTGAGCTTGAATTCACTCAATTATTATATTTCTGATGAGGTTTCTTCAGGCACTTTATGTGGATTTCATTTTTACATTTGTATGAAAAAAATTATCGTGCTTTTTAAGCTTTAGTGAAAAAGAGGAGTTATGCTGCATCACACAGAAAAGGTTGCACATTAACTTAATGAAGGAATTGACTTAATCATCATTTCGTAACTACATCAATAATAAGCTGGGACGAGCTAGGATTTGTCTGATTCAGCTCAGCAGGAGATTGATCAATTGTATGTTCCTTTCTCAAGTAATTAATCAGAGCACCACATTGCAGTGTCAGGAGGAAAATACAAAGCCCTCTGAGTACTTGCAAAGTCAAGAAAAACACCCCAATCAGTCACAACAGATGTGCAAGAAAATAACTCAGTACTGCAGTAGTACTGAAGTCAGTTTGTTAAGCACTATTTTGAGCATGTTTTACAAGGCCAAGGCATGGACTGTATCACAGTATTACACTATGGACATTTTGAAATCCAGACAGTGTGGTTGTAAATACCATCAAAAATATGAACCCTCATCTTTCTATTAACTACATACTGGAGAGGATGTCTTGAGGATGTTTTGCATGCAGTGTGCATCCGGTGTCCTGAAGGGTATGCCCGGCCCTCAGGGCATTCACGAGCAATGTGTAGTTCTCATGGGCAGCAGTTGTCGTTTTCGGCCCTGGTGCTGCTACAGAGCTGCCTACTGTAAAAACTACTGTATTTCCATGTGTAAAAGCACATACTCCAGTCATTTATGAAGCTGTGCAAGCTACTGCATTGTAATCAACAAAGTACTGCAAATGTTTCACATTTCTGTTGACAGAAATGTTGTCAGAGGGCTTTTATTTTAAAACGGAAACAGGAAAGGTTAAGTAAAACAGAAAATTCTGTAATTCTTCATGTCTGTGACAGTTGAAGACACTGAAACTGTAGGGGTGTTAGTGCTCACACTGATACCGTCATATACTGTATACCATGTTAAAATTCTAGCTTCCAATGTATGAAAAAATAGATAGCTCCCAAACCTTACTATGACTGCGTTCCTTGAAATGTAAACTGTGTTATGTTTAACACCTTGTTGTGTTATGCAAGCAAACTGCCTTTAATACGGTGGGGTTTTATTCAGCTCTGTTCAAAGGGGCTTTATTGGCATGAGAAAGTGTTTACATTTCCACAGCAAGTGTGAAATAAAGACAAAAACTGTACGTACAATAAATAAAGATCCATTAGATTTGACATATATACAAGTCACTGCTGATTGGGTAACACCTCTAATGCAACCATCAAACAAGAGAAAACATACATCCAAACCCGTTGTACACAGATACCTGATAAACCGTGCAAAAACTATGCACACCATTTTGAGACTGAACATGTAAAATTTACCCAACAGACTCTGCGTGTGGTTGAAGTCAGTTTGTACTGACCAGCTGGTTGTGTCATCAATGGTTGTGATCAGCTGGGGGATGGGGCGAAGCACTTATCCGCCCCACTAACCAATTTTCCTGACCTGTTCAGGGTGTACACTTTTAGTCTTTCACTAAATGCATGCTGGGATAGATTCCAGTCCCTCATGACCCTGCACTGGATAAGTGGATGTATGGAGGGATGGACAGTGGCGTGGTGCACATCTGACATAATTGCATCAGAGGAAAGTGCAGTTGTCACCTTGTACACTCTAGTTAAAAAAAAATTTGAGTGTTAGGCAAAACCATGAGCCAGCAAGGTCCACAGAGCACTTTTAGTCCCTCAGCCCTTGTTGACCACTAAATGTAATGAGCCTCCTGGTCACAGGGGACCACTTTCACTCTGATTCTCTGGCTGTTCAGACCATTTGTGTGCTTCCTGTCTCCAGATAAGGCCTCCAGAGGTGGCTTTATTCTGGAGCTAGGATGTGTGACTGAGCAGCCAAGCACCGCTAGCTGGGACACACGGTTCTTTTTATAAGAAGCTGTTCCTCTATCCCCGATTAGCTCTACGATGCTGCTTGAGGCGTATATGGAGTTTATGTATATGTGTGTGTATGCGTGTATGTGTGTGAACATATATATCTGCCTGCTCAGGCAAATGTGAAAGTGGATGATGTGTGTCCTGTGATTGCAGATTGGAATGTGTGTTGCGTTCGCGTCTGCAAGCAAAGCACAGTCACGGGTCAGCAAGTGCCTTAGTCAGTCACACACTCCCTCCCTCCCTCTTTCGCTCTCCAGGAACTGGGCAGCTTGCCTGTGGAGGGGAACGGTTGGGTTAACACTGTCCTCCAAAGAATCCCTGCACTCCTGTCCTCTTTGTCCTTCTATATGTAGCAAGGCTCTCCTGATTATCTGATGAGTCACTGTGTGGATGTCACTTACGTAATGATGGTGTTGCCTCGTTGTTATCATTGAATAGTCAAGCAGAGGTTAAGGCATTAAAGGATGGTTTCTACTGACTCTGAGGGGAAGCAAAGAATTTCTTTCCCTTCTGGCACCGGATCTCTCTTCCTAAGTTTAAGAATCCATGTCATGTACACTGTAAACAAAAATGGTGCTAAGCAGTAACCAAAACAGATTCTTCAGCTAGTAATCAGAGGGAAACCCCTTTTTTGGTGATATATGGCACCTACCTTCTGAAGATGCTATACAGCATCTGATGAAAATGCATCTTGCATCAACAATGTAATCTTTTTGCTTTGTTGCCTCGAACCCATGTGCGCCATTATCTTTTGGACTTAATGTCTGAGGTCTCTCCTGAGTTAAGATATCCCTCTGAAAGCACTGGACAGGCCTGCCAGTTCTTGTGAGGCGGTTTAAGTGTGCTAAACCTTTTCTTTCTGTTACAGCACTTTTCTCAAATATTGCTAACCAAAACCACTGGAGGTGGCATACATCTCTAGCCTATTTTGTTTTTAATTTTTTTAACCTTGGCACCCTTTAACGAGTCCAGATAATACCATAGAAAAGTCAATGTGCTTCTTAATGGCACTTTAATTTAAAATGGAATTATAAGGATTTCTTACAAAATATTAGCTTGAAAGATTTAAAGCCCTACACCTAATGCTTATTGAGAAACACAGTCTTTTTTCTTTTCAACCCTGGAATATTCCCATGCACATGGGAGCAAAAAGATTGAGAGTAGGGCTGTGTATTGGCAAAAATCTGGCATTTCATGACACAGGGATTATGATGTATTTTATTGGGATGAACTGCAATACTGTACGCAAGGTAATATATTGCGATTTCTTAAATCCAACTTTCGAACACATCACAATATGTATAAAAACGTTTACTTTTTTGTGCAATCACATCAGTGGGATCTGCATTTGTATTTATCACTGTAACATCCAACATAGCACCACTTTTTGTGCAGTCTGAGAAGGAAGGAATTAACATTTGCCCTGTATCAGTAAACTAAACTAAATCAAGCTAAAATAAAAGAACCTACAAACATCCATATAGGGTCTTAAGAAAATATCTACTGGTTCGTGAACTTAGTTTGGTATAGTTTAATGTGTAAAGAACCTCTTAAGAACAACACTAAATAAGTTCGTTGTGTGACAGTGGTGCTATAAAGCACCCCAACCCATGTCAAAAAAACGTGAAGGAACCAACATTTTCTGTGTAATAGTCGTTTTTCAAAGACAACTGATGCATAAATCAAGGCCTTCCTGATCCTGACCTTTGGTCATAAGCTGTGTGCGCTGTTGGTGTCTGACTGTTTCGACTTTGTAGTTTTAACTGGCATTTTTATACTAGCAAAATTTTGTTTTATGGTAATACAGTTCATCTCTTTCCAAAGATGATGTGCTGCAGGAGTAATCATCTAGTACAGCACAGGACTCTGTGCCGAAAACTTATCTCCTGGTTGTCATATAGTGTTCAGTCATCCAAAGAAACAGTCCTGAGGCCTAAACAAAGCACACAAGTTTCATTCCCAAATATAATTCCACCTCCTTTAAACAAACATGATTAAACCCTTTACATCCTGAAATTCTGTGCTACTCTCCTGTGAGGTTTTGTGCTGAAATGAACCCAGACTGTACTGCGACGGAATCTTTCTGAAGACATTCAGTTTCCGACCTCTTCGGGTGGTTGGCAGTGCAGTTAAGTCTTTTTGGGATGAGAATTTTGCTGTGAGGTAACCAGTGTAAACAGTGTTATCAGGCAGACTGCAGGAGGAAGTGCCCGTCATCAGCTGAGCGATCAAACCTCGGCCTGCCGTCACGCTGGTATTTCCGACTTCTGGATGCTAGACCCTGCTCTCCTTTTTGGAAGTCGGATATTAAAGGTCACGCACTGATGAGCATGTTTCCACACACACACACACACACACACACACACACACTTAAATTATTTCATTGCCTCTAGTGCAGGACTAAGAAAATAACAGTCTAGTATAGTCTGCTTTTCAGTTTTCGTCTTTTTATTTCTAGATTTCAATTTATATTGTGAAAAATCTTTTGTGTTTAATCTGTAAAATCTGACAAGCTGAACATACTTAAAATAATCTTGGAAACCCATTGCCTTGAAAAAGCAAGTAAATATAGCTATTAAGCTTAATTCATGTTTACCTTATATCTTATTGTTAAGTTCACTTAAAAATGACAGTTGAAATGACTTTGTTTTTTTGGAGGATTAGCAACTTTAGTAAATGAATTTAGTCTGACTTTACTTAATCAGGAAAAAGGGGATTTTGCAAATTATATCTGTAATCTGTAAGTTGCTGTTTCCTTTTTAAAAAAAAAAGTAAAACCAACTTGTCAGGTTTTACAGTGTAGCATTAAAGGCAATGTATTGATGCTTTTCTTATTCTTCTGTGAAAAAAATGTATCAAATATTGATACCAAAGTGACGCCAGATGAAACAAGTTTTGTATGTTCACCCCTATGAACCTCTAAGCACCTTCGGCCACTTGTTTCTTAACCTTTGAACTCTTGAGTCATCCGGTCAGGCTGGGCTCAGATGCTCACTTTGTAGCCTCTGTCCACATGCTAAGGTCATACGTGACACATGCAGAGCTGTAGGCCTTTTTAACCTCAGTCAGGGCCCATCAGCTTCAAAAGAGGCCGTGCCCTGAGGCTGACCTTTGTTGCGTCACCTACACAGTTACACCTCTAAGCTGCTGAGACCCTCAATGCTGTTAAACTAAAGGCCACTATTGCTGCAGATGAGCTGTTTCAGAACCACCAAATTAACCAAAGGTCAATGAGGTCACACCTGGCCAGCAGCCTGGCTTCATGACATCAGTTGTGTAGCATGCAGTGTATCAGTGAGCGCATGAGGCTGGAACAGAGAGACGGAGAGAAGCTGTTTGGGATTATTGTTATTGAATTCTGGTGGGAGAGATTAATGGAACAGCGGTTTCATTAGGATCAAGAGCATAAAACTTATTACTGTATCCTCCACTTGAGAGAGCGAGAGAGGACTACAGTCAGTGATTGTATTATGGCCTCTTATAGCCTTCCCTTATATCCTTACTATAGTTTTTTATGAGTCATATAGCCTAGCCCAAACAAAAGACGGTTTCTATTTTCTCGCTTGTAGCTCGAGGAGGTTGTGATGGAGGTTGGACTTCTGAAAGATGAGACAAGGCTACGAAACTCCCTTCAGGACACCGTGAACGCAGAGTCTAATTTTTTTCGAGCTCATTTGAGGACAACATAAAGGATAGACTTGAGGACAGATGGCAAGATGAAGAAACATAAGTAGACAGGCCGAGAGAAAGAGAGGACACACAGAGAAAAAAGAGAGAAAGACAAGAAATAAAGCTCAGTGTTCCTCCTCTATTGTGTGGTTATACGTGGCAGATCTCCAGCCTGCCTTTACCCTGATGTCATCTAACATATCTCTGACCTCAGCTAGCATCTTGCCTTGCAGCTTAGGACCAAATGGTATGGTGAGCAGATGACTGATTTGCAAAGCTATCCAGTGATGTAGTGCTTTTTTTCTGTGGAACCTTTCTCACCATACATGGTCACAGTAAATTATTCCCGCCAATAATGAAAGAAGGAAGGAACAAAAAAACTTTGCGCGTGTACTTTCTATCAGACCAAGAACATATGATTAATTGATCATCCTGAGGGAAATTCAGTTTACAAGGCCAGCATAACAGCAGAGCACCATATGTGCAAACGTGAACAATGGTGAACAACTTTCTCACTGAGCACCATTTTGCACCTTGACCATATAAACAAAAGAGCTGACAGCTCACAGTAAAGCTAAAGTTCAATTCTTTAACCAGGGTTGTCACAGATCCTTAACATTTTTAAAAAGGCATTGAAATAATTAATCTTAAAATGAGGCCTTAATTGGTATTCAAATATCTTAAATCAATATTTCACTAGTCTTGAATGGATTCTTGGAGTCTTGGATTTTATGAAACCTCTTTTTGATGTTGCACTGTAAAATCTCAAAATCTCCAGAGGAACAACAAAATCGAGCTTCTGATTGGAGATTGTTTCCTCAGCTGCTGTTTTTCAGGGTCAAGAATGAACTTATATCTTTTTGTTCCTGTTGGAGCCCAACTTTGCTGTGTCTCCTGTCGGTGTGTTTTTATCCAGTGTAACTGTGCTCTCATTCTTCATATTATTCAATTCTCTCATCTCCCACCTTCCCCATTCTGTCAACTTTATATTTCCCTTCTTTTCATAGTATTTTTTTGTGTCCACACTTAGTTCTCTGCCTCTTTTCCTTCCGCCCCCTTACACACCCCTCATTCTTCCTGCCTCTCTGTCCTCCTCGCTCTCTGTCCAAACCCATTCAAGTCAAACTTCCCGTTGTACTCGATGAAAGGCACTGCAGTTTTTCTGCACCTACAGCAGACCAACTGTATCACTACATCACCACTCCATTGGTCCTTATAAGGAAATGATCCAGGCTGCCTCAGAGAGATGTTTAGCTGATGATTTATTGTAATGCCTCCTCTCTTCTCTCATTTCTACGCCTTCATTTGCCCAGCACATCTTCATGACCTGAGTCAGCATTCATGTTTACAGACTGCTGTGGAGTTGTGCTAAAGATGTGGGCCCAGGTTTACTATTAAGTTGTTATTGCACAATGGGGATCTTTGTGGGAAATGCAGGTGCTTTTTCTGGCATAATAACACACCTTATTAAACAAGCAGGACAGTTGGAGATAAGATGGATGAAATAATCAAGTTTGTCAGTGAAGCTGCTAGACCGTGTCCTGAGTCAGAGAGCACATGTTTACATTAGTAATCCTTCCGGCACAATGGATCTGCGTTATCCATGTCACTCATTAGACCTGGACAGTGTGCTGCAGAGGAGATAATACCAGCTGAGTGGCAACAACTCAGGTTTTAATAGGGATCTGTGAGGTAAGCTGCACACTATTTAGGTTATGTCTGCATATCATGTGAATCCGGGTGGATTAGGAGTTAGGATTAGGCTATTGTATGTCGAAAATGTCTTTATTGTGCATTCGTGTCTGTGTCAAGCCATATATTGAGCACATTTGGCGTGAGAACAGAGCAGTGAGACTGTGCGTGCTTATGTGTTTTTAATGCATGCATGTTGATATCATGTGTCTGTATGGATCTATGGAAAGCATGTTTGCACATTTGTGTATTGTTTTTTGCCCAGAGGCTCATAAAATAATGATGGTGTGATGTTGAAGGCCACATAGGGTAGTGAGCATTGATCCAACAGCAGTTGGCTGTAAACTCACGTAGCTGGTTTCACTCTCTGCTAGCAGTGCAGATATCAGGACTCCAGGACAAACACACAGCTGAGTTCACAGGTTCACAAAAACAAACACAACCCACATTGATATCTGGAGTCAACGGATGGCTGCAAGGTGGGGGTTTGTAAAAACAAGACACAGCATTTAAGTAGTGTATACACAAAAACGCAGACACACAGATGTATGTCAGCTTATAGAGAAAAAAAGGGAAATGGTTAGTGAGTCATAGTTCAACATCAGGGTCAGTTCAGGATGTGTTATGGAAGGGAATCAAAGTGTGAAACAAAGGATTAGGGCTTTGTGTGTGTGTGTGTGTGTGTGTGTGTGTGTGTGTGTGTGTGTGTGTGTGTGTGTGTGTGTGTGTGTGTGTGTGTGTGTGTGTGTGTGTGTGTGTGTGTGTGTTAATGCAGTCTGCCATTAGTGTAAAGTTCTGTGGAGATGTGACTTACAGGTGAAAAAGGGATTGCCCTCTTAGTTAAGAGTTGGGGACGGGCATATTTTTTAGGGTTCAAACTAAAGTAAGAAAAAATAACAGTGCTTTAGTTTCCATTGTCAGTTCAGAAGAATGAATAATTCACCCACAAAATGACTGTGTGTATTTTTCTTACTGACCCTTGTTACTTTGAATTTGTGAAAAACATGCCTCCACTGTGAACAAAGAATCCAAAAACTGAGAAAATTCTTCATAAATTAAAGTCTTAAGGCTGTGCTTACAACATTAAAACTATACCAAAACATCCATTTACAAAGTCTCATACAACCGGAGCAGTATAATCACATGCATTTTTTCTAGAACTTTACTATTTAAAACATTTCAGCATAAACAGTCTCACTCATAGAAGAATAGCGAGCCTGGGCAACTCAGTGAAATACAGTTTAAATGCACATGCTTGCTCATGACACTACTCATAGGCAGAAGTTTCTTAAATAGTTAGTGGTAGTTAAAAAGTTAATGACAGTTTGTGTGTTTGGGAAGTTGTAGGAATATGATTGGAGTAATGAGACATGGATTATACCGCACGATAACGTTCTCTGATTTCGGAGTCTTGGCTCACCGTGGACACGTGAGTGTGTTATATACAATAATTCAATGGGATAATATTTGATATACAGATGGTAATTTTGTGGGTGAAGTATTCCTTTAAGACAGGTATAAGAAATTAGCTATTTATTTACCACTACAAGTGATGGGGAAATATTTGTGATGTAAGATTTAACGAACTTTTAACTAATTTTGTCTTTTATTTCCTCCTAAGCTTTTATCTGCAGTCTATTAAAATGTTGCTTCTGCGTCATGACCAAATATGTAATTTTTTGGCATAGTGATTCACATAAAAGCTGTGTTTAAGTAAGAAGAAGGTTTCTGTTGGAATGGATGTGTATAATTACTGATGCTTGTGTGTCTGTGCACTGTCTGTGTGGTCCTGCAGACCCTAAACCATAAGCGTTGATGTTCCTTTGTAGTCTTCATCTCACATTCTGTTTCTTTGTCTGACTTTTGTTATCTGAAGGTGTCACACGGTAAATAGCATGTGCAAACAGGCATGTGGGTTTACCTGTGTTTACATGCGTATTAGCCACTTTGTGTGGTGTGTGTGAGAGAGCGAGAGATAGACAGAGAGAGACATAGCCCGTGGGGCAGGTGTCAGGTGGACTGACAGGTGGCAGCTGGGAAATGGGAGGATTTCCTCTTTTTAGCAACGGCTGATTAACTCCCACTCCTTGCCTGCCCCATCCACTCGCAGGGACTATAGATTTCCAGCCTGCCGAGTAAAACTTGTTTGCTGTAACGTGTAGTTTCTACAGTCAACAATTAAAGTAAAAAATAGGGGCACGTTTGAAAACTCACATTTAGAGTTTTAGACTGCTGCAGTAAAAATAGAGGTGATAGTGGAGAATTCTCACACCTGTAACCAAAATAATTTTTAATATGACTAAAAATGATTAATACATTTTCAAGTTTGTCAGCAAATACATGCTCTGTTCATAAAATCTTTGATTAATTGCCTTATTGTTCTATAGCAAAAGTCAACTGAATATCTAAAAATAGGACAGGCAGCAACTCAGAATTATGTTTAGCAAACATTGCTGTTTCTCACCATTTAAATGGAGAGGTCAGGTGACGAGAAGAGGAAGGGAGAAAGACAGGCAATGAAAGAGAGAAGGAGAAGGGATAATAGAGGGTTAAAATAAGTGTGCAGGGAGAGGGAGGGAAGAAAAGCAATACAGTTGTTTGTTCTCCACATCAGTCCTGCTGGAGGAGGATTGCCCCCGTGGGAAAAGACTCCTGCATCATCAAAGAGCAGACAGATACTGTACAACTGCCATTCTGTCTCTATTGTGATATTTCTAATTATCTCCCTCCTCTTCTCTTGTTTTTAAATTTTTTTTATGTAAACCATTTTTGACTGTTGTCTGTCGTGCAGGGATGTGAGCGATTAGTTGAGTAAATGTTTGTACTCTCACTAGTCGGCACCAGAAATACTAATTGTTAAAGTTATTATCAAGATGATATTTTTTCTGTCTGCTTTTAAATTACATATTGACATAATTTGAAATGAAATGTTCTAGTCAAAAGCATTGGATGGTTTGCCACGCCCCACAAGTGTTGACGTGGAAACTGGGACTGAGACGACATCTCATAAAACCAGTGTTGTTAAGCAGTATTTGGATTTTATTTAATGAGTTGTTGTCATGCTTTTTAGCAAAATGTGCAGTGTTCACACATTTCAGCAGCATTTAAAATATCTGTGGTTATTGAAAATGTGAAGTGGCTCTCAGAATGCATACAATATTTTGGACAATATTTACCTTATAAATAATGTTACACTCAATTTTCTGAATGTTTTATTTTTTCCATAGCAATGTCTGTATTGATTTTAACAACAATATACAGAGGCATACACATACCAGTACATGGATATATGTGTACACAAATACTGTACACACACACACACACACACACACACACACACACACACACACACACAATGCACACAATGGACACCAGAACAAAATCTCAGTACTGCAAACGAAGATGTAGCACACATGTAATCCAACCTCGACCCCCCCAGCTACACTGCAGCTTAAGTAGATATATATTAATGTACAAATATTGATGATAAAGTGAAAAGCTCATTGGATAATGCAGAGGAGTATATCTCCTGTGCTCTAATGTGTGGGTTAAGTATGTCCTCTCTGAGTGTTTTCTTACTTTTAGACTAGTTGATTGGTCTAAGTTTAAGCTTTGGTTTAAATGTCACATAAATTAGTGGTTAGGAACATCCCTACTGTCATGTTTGCTGCTGCAGGCGGCATTGATCTTATTTAGTTGCAGATGAGTTTCATCCCCTGGTGTGCTATTGTTTGTGATGTTTTTCAGATCACAGACGCACATGCTCACTCCCTTTCTTCTCCTCCTGCGTTGACCCCAAGTCAATCAGGGTCTCTTGACCTCCTACCCCCCCTCAGATTAGTTGCCATAATTATCACACTCCATTAAACTTCCACCAACGGCTGAGATGGCCAGAAGTCAAGGGCCCAGCTGTCTCCTCTGTGGTCTAATTTACAGATCCTCATCATCCTAGTGAGTGTGCCCCAGGTCACAATACAGACACACTAATAGACAGGCAAACATCCACTGGGTCATCCTGCCTCCAGGTCAATGTTTGATCGGGGACAAAACACACACACTCTAGGCCCACATGTGTGCAATACTACACGTATGTACACAGATTACCCCTCAAGTGGACACAATGGGGATAAGAGCGCTTTAAGTGACTACAAAATTGCCATATAGCCTGCCAGTCAAAGGGTGGATCATGTTATTTGTTCTGCTTTGACTATTTGCTTTGAAGGAGGACATAACAATACTAGACATGTGTCACACCATCAGGTTTTCAGGCGGTGATAGACACAAGGGCTCATGGGTGGTGGTCAGCTCAACTGTAATTACCGTTGCCAGCTCTGGGATAGTTTGGTCATTTAAATGTGACATTGGTTTGAGTTTCAAGCTCAAAATTTGATTTGTTTAAGAAAAAGAAGAGAGTTGCCTTGAGAAATTAAGTCTGAATGGTGATATCTGTTCAATAAAACATCTCAGGAACAACAGAAACAAAGCTTTTTAGTTGCTGAATATCATTATGATATTTTAATATCAGTTGGTCCATCCAGACAGAAATATCTCATTACGTTTCTTGGAAATCTAGAACTGACATTTTAGGATGAATAAATAATTTTGGTAATCACTTAAGTTTTACCTGCTAAACATCAGCATGTTAGCATTGACTGTTTTAGCAGCGGCATGCTGATTTTACCATTTAGCATTGGAACCTCTCAAACACAGACAGCTGCTGACCCCGATATGGTGTGAAAACTCTGAGGTTATGTTTAAGTCTGGATGGACAGAAACCTTTTAAAACGATGATGCAGACACTCATGTTCGCTTCCCGATTGAGTCTTATCGATCATCGGTCACTAACGTACATACCTTTTTGTTATTTTATACCACTTGTGTGGGTAACAAAACGCCTTTTCCATTGCCATGGTTTCCTCCAGCGATGGATGATGCTCCTGGTGACACTGATATGTCGCCATTTTTGCATTGCAACGACTCTCAATCTGTTTTCCACTGCCTTGACCCCCCTTTTGTTCCGCCCAGTAACCCTTCCAACATGTCATCTGTTCAAGCAAAGAGATCTCTGGTCTTGCTTTTTGCCATTACTGTAGTATTTTCTGTAATTTAGCAACCAACGGCAGATTAAACAATCTGCTTTCTGTTTATATGCACGCACATGAATGTTGATGTTATATTCTTTTCCAGGTGTGTTAGTGTAGACGGAGATTATTTCTGAAATGCTGCTAAAACGCTTGTATGTCCACACAAACACATTTTCATTTTAAAATGGTGTATTGTTGTTGTCTTGTTGGTATAAGTCTCAATAAACAGTGCAAAGTGTGTTTATATCAGTGAGACAGAAATCTGCAGCATATGTGTTATTTCACATGTCTAGATTTTGGAATGGATTAAGTTACATCAAAACTTTTGTATCCTAGAAATACAGTTTTATATCCGTTGGGCTTCGGGAAAGATAGAAGAAATGTGATGTAGGATCTCCCTCTGATGTAAAATGCCATTGATGCTAAAACTTCTTGCTTCTCCCTCTGCATCCTCCATTAGTTGGAGGAGTTGTGGCAGATCCTCAAACCCTCAGTGACATCTGACAGCACAACATAACACCCCAAGTTACCTCTCACTGCCTCTTACCTCCTCCTATTTTCTCTTTTATTTCTTTCCTCTGAGAGTTTACCATGCAGACAAACACACTCATGCCCCGCTCTGTCAGCCTTGTGAAACAAGGGTCTGATTGGATGATGTCGGCTTGTCGTTACTCTGCTCTCTTTAAATCAATCTTTCCGACAGCTGCTCTCACGCCTGCCTCCCTGCTCCCTTCCTTCGTCGTCCTCATCTGTGCATTTCCTTCTTTTCTGACTTGTCTGTCCAGTGGAACTAGTTTCTGTGGGTGTTGGTGGCAGTGTTGGACCTTTCTCTCTCTCTCTCTCTCTCTCTGCTCTAATTTATCTCATTTACAAAGGCAATGTACAAATTTGTCACAAAAATGCAAATTTGAATGTGAGTTGCAAAAATAAAACTGTTTGCAGATTTCTAAGGTGCAGTTGGAGCAGTTGAGTGAAATAAAAGTGGGGCATTGCAGTGGTGAAGAGCAGCATATATCAGAATACATCAAGTAGCACAACTAGAATTAAAAGAGCAATAGAACAAAAACAGATAATGCAGCAAATACTGTAAAGCACATTGTAAATAAAGGTGTGTCATATTTGCCTTGCAGCCTGTTTGTTTAAATAAGTTCTAACTTTGCTGACAGATTTACAATTTGCAATTCACAGCCCCATGCAAAGACGTGCAAATGGAGTGTTAACATGTGAAATTACACTGAACTCAAACGGATTCTTCAAAAACCACACAGTAGATTCCAGACTCTGAGCCGAGTTGAGCGTTTTCCATACAAAACACCCTTTAAATGTGATGCGAGAAGGAAATTTGGACCTGATGAGGCGCATATGTGACAGGCTATTGAGTGATCTCTACGGCTTATTAACTGGATCGACTGTCAACCTTGTTTACCCTCAGTGTAGAAAGCCGAGCATCATGGCGTGTTGTTTCTGGGTCTGCAATAACACAGTGAGAGATTTGGGGCCACATACTTTACTTAGCATTTAGTCTTTCTGATGGAGTGTTGTGATAAATAACCTCTTTTTTTGGCTATCAGCCATGCAGGGTAGATTAAGAGGAAGGATGAATGGGAAATTTAAAGCCAAAAAAGAGCTTCATTCTTCCAGAGGCTATTGTGCAGGCGTGAATCAATAAAGAGTGGTAAATAGAGTTGGCTGACATGACATATGTTGTAGCTGAGAGTGCCTGCCATTGATGATTTATTCCATTCCCTGATGAGTCATGAAACTGATCAAATTAATCAGCGAGGATCAGGTGTCTAATCAGTCAAGCTGTAATGTTTGGCACGTGTGTGAGCCTGCGTTAAATGTCTGCATATTAAGTACGTGGCATCACCCCATCTGTGCATGAACAAACCTCCGTCTGTTTGGTGGTATCATGTTCACTTCATGTTTGAAGAACAGCCCCACATTACATTCTGTGTGTGTGTGTGTGTGTGTGTGTGTGTTTCCAAGTGCAAAGGTCTCCTCCAGGAGCTCCTTCCTGGTTACTTGCAAACACAGCATGTGTTGTCGCTCCCTACCAGATCCACACACAGCCCTCTCTTCAGCTCGCTCCACACCGACAGGAAGGAGAGAGGAAACAAAGAGCCCACTTCCTGTACGTACAGCCAGCATCCCACACACAATGGAACAGGAAGTGCCTGGCAACTGTAAGGAGTGTGAAGGAAAGATAAAGTGGTCTCTCTATCCTATAAAGTGCTCTTTCTTACCCCTGCTCCCCCACTTGCGCCCTTCATTTTCCATCACCCTATCTGTTAGGGCTCCACTGATTTGTTTATTTTCCCATGTCCTTTTCTTTCTTTCTTCTTTTAAAGTCATACAAATACAGTACAAATACACATACAATTTCACAGATCGGAAAAATACAGTATTCCTAGCCCCCCATGCTACAAGTTAATATAAACAGTTTCAATGTGACAGCAATCATAGGTGAGACAAGATATAACATAAATTAAATTAGACACAGTACAACAACTAAAACACTACTACCAGTACTGCTATTACTACTACTATAATAATAATAATAATAATAATAATAATAATGATAATAATAATAATAATAATAATAATAATAATAATAATAATAATAATAATTATTATTATTATTATTATTATTTTCATCATCATCATCATCATCATCATCATCATCAATATAGTTATCATTATAATTAGTATCAATAAAAAAAAAATGTGTTAGTAAAACACTGGTGTCCCTTTACTCTGTAAAGGATTAAAAACGGTTGTCTAAATGGATAAAGCACATCCTATCTCTCCTATAGTCAGATTTCTCACATCAGACTTGTTGTCTAGTTTTCTTTCTGTTTTTGGGAATAATGTTTGGAGTTCAGTAAAACACAGTGATTGAAATTGAAATAATGCAGAGGAGAAACTGTTTGTTTGGTCTCGTTTCTGTTAATTCTGTGTTATTTTCTCAGTTAAAGTCGAGCAATCAGTCTTTTTCAGTACATTCACTCCTCATGTCAGATGGCCCTGGAGAGCACTGCTGCTGTCACCATGGTGACCTTTGCTTGGGACAGACAATCTTGGACAGCAGGGTGCTCCAGACTAGTGCTGCAGATGCTGAAAGCCTTGCTTTAAATCACCACTGTTGGCCTGGCTGAATTGGACTCACATGCTGCCAAAGTCTCACAAGAAAAAACAGCAAGGGGAAAGCAGTCTTAATGCAGACAGTCAGACAACTGAATGGCAGTAAAGACATCAAAGAAGAACAGGTTTTTTGCCCCTGCTTTCCCGTTTTATGTCTTTTGACAGATAAAACATGTAGTGCAGAGACAAACAGAAAAATGGAGACTGAGAGAGGTCCACTGTAGCTCTTATCCAGCCTATCATGATTCATCACCTTTCCCTTTCCTCCAACCATCCACTCTTTTTACGATTGCAGGCTCCAACCCTCCCCCGGCATTACTCTAGGGAGGCTCAGCTCATAACTTCAAAGCATATGCCCCCTCCTCTTTTTCCTGTCTACTTACTCTCTCCCTCTCTTCCTTTATTTGTATTCTCTATCTTCTTTCCATTGTTCAATCAATATCTTTCCCCTTTTCTATCTCTTTGTCGTCCTCTATCTCCCAGCACCTCTTCCCTTTCCTCCTTTTTTTCTCACCCTCTCTTTGAGTGAATCCCACCAGTCCAAAGACATCAAAGGCATGTCTCCCCCTCTTGTAGCAGTCGTTTGCCCAGGCGTGCGGGCAGGCGGGTTTAATGCCAAGGCCAGGTACCCTCAGGGGAAGATCCAGAGCAGCGTGGAAACACACTGCACCTTATCTGATGAAAAGAGTGTGGAAAAAGTACCGGCCCATATAAGGAATTATGTCATACTTGCTGGTATGTACGGACAAATGGTGCTGAGATGTATACGAGGCATTGTTTGGCTGCGTGAGGATGAAGGGAAGCTCTGTCTGAGAACTAACAACAAGGCTGTAATCTGGGATGACCAACGCTTCTTTTTTTTTCTTAGTTTCCATCTTCACAACTATTTTTAGAGGAGCTTCCTATCTTCCAGGAAAGGCCATAAAGCCACTTGTCAAAGCACGAAATTTGTACAGAACAGACAGCACTGAGAGGCGCTCTATGGCATCTATTTTAATAGCTGCTAAACTTTGTACCACATAACATCTCCTTTCAGTTGTATACCAGGCTCAGCTATGGGTCTTTACAGTGACTTGCCTCTATTATCAAATTTACTGTACTGCGACTTGCGAGTGGAACAAGGGACAGTTTTGAAATTAAATGTGCGCTTTTTCCCAGTTTCTTTACAGTTACATTAGAGAGCAGCATGTAAACTTCAACTCAACTGATCAGTGGATTGACAGAAAAACTGTTTTGATAATTGTTAAATCATTGTTGTAATTTTAAGCAAAAATCGCAGAAAATGCTGCTTTCAGCCCTTTTCTTTGATTTATATCATATTTAACCATATTTCTGGGTGTTGGACAAACAAAACAAGACATTTAAAGATATCACCTTGGACTTTAAGAAACTGTCATGAACATTTTTCATTATATTCTGACAATTTATAGACCAGTAATTGAGACAGTAATTGGCAGATTATTTGACAATAAGAATAATCATTAGTTGCAGCCACAGACAGTATAAATATGACATTAGCCACTGATTTGCAGACTTCTGTGTTGAAGTCTTGAGTTAGGCATTTAGGCCGTCGCCATGGACTTTTGGAGCCACAATTGACCACATTTGGGTGAGTGGCTGGCGCTGATTAGGAGCGAGGGGGTGGATCTGACTGAGAAGGTATGCATAAATGTATGCCTGATAAAATACAAACAAATGAGTTTAAAAAAACCCACCCACTGTTAAGTTGACATGATTGGAGAAATTAGCTTTAGAGTCCAATGCAGTTCTTTTGCATTATACTGTAAACATTTTTATTTCATCTGTAAAGTCGGCCAGTTTAACGTGGGTGTCTAAGGGGGCTGACTGGCTGGCCTCTGGAGCCAGCATCGAGTGGCCATTACAGGAACTGCAGTTTTTTGTTGTTGTTTTTTTGCACCTCTACATTGGCTTCATTTTTTTAGGCCCAGAGGTTGCAACTTGGTTGAAACCCTAATGTTTATTTGACATCACTTTTGTTTCAAAATAGTTGCATACTAACACATTGAAGCTGTCCAGTTTCCTTTTGTGTGTTATGTTGTTGATGACTCACCAGTGTTGGGCACGTGCTCCTGTCAGGTCAAGGCTCTACCCTGCGCTCTGCTTAGACAATACAGTCATTTGCAGAGACGTTCCCACACATGCACATTAACAGAAGTAGGCTTACACATACACACACACCTTTTTGTCTCTGTTCGCTCAGAGGTGACCTTCAGTCAGAGGGTGAAAGGTAAATATCCGGTGTCCTGCACAAATTAGTTCAGCCTTAAGGGAGCTTTGCACTTACATTGTAAATGCCTTTGAGGGGAGGTCACAGGCTGGCATCACCCTCTTTCGCCGGTACAGTAAAGAGAGGGCATCTGTCACTCACCATTGCATCCCTCCCCACCTTCCTCTCACAACCTCTCAAGCCTCTTTCGCTCCCTCTCACCAACACCCCCATCCACCTCTCTCTGTCTGCAGTGGCCCACATCTGCATTCTCAGCACTCTTCGTTCACATAAAGAGACATGGCTCATTTCAAGGGAAGTGCTTAACTGCTTTTGAGATCAGTAGCTGCTCCTGTGTTCAAAGTTGTATTTGTATTACAATCAATGCTGGGCTCATTCCTTCTCTATCAAAACAAAAATGCATGGAGTAAACTCCATGTTTTTAGCCATTGATCTCAATAAACAATGCACGATTGCAATAACAATATAGAACATTGGCATATTCTCAATACTGCAAGATTTGGTACATCTGTTTATTAGTCTGTTTGCCATTTTGTTTGGATATTAAACTAAAACATAAAAATAGAGTTTTTAAGCACTTTTTTAAAGCACAGTTTTTCTCATGACCTAATACTGTGACTTAAATGAAAAATAGATCCTGATGCAGATTAAAAATGTCTTAACATTTGTCATCATTGTGGAAACAAATGGCTTGTGTAGCTTTAATGGTGCTATCTACTGTCTGCCTGCAGCAGATCACCCATAGATTAATAGAATATATCTCCTAAAATAGTAGAGATTATCATTTCAGCACTCAACACACTGATGTAAACATAAACCCGTATGGAAAGATTATGGCAACTACTTGCCTGGACGGGTCAAGAGCAGGATATTTTATGCAAGAGTAACCGTTTGCTTTAGCTGCTGAGACAAAGTGATTGCTTTTTTTTATAGCTTCATCACACAGAACTCAGCCTCATTAAGAGCACACTCATAAGAAAACACACACACACACACACAACAACTGTGATGGTTGAGCACAGGCTAAACGCTTCCACTTCTCATGCATACGCACACTATGAGGCCATCATTTACCTCCATGCTCAATCTGTCAATCCATATATGACAGGAAGTGTCAGGCTCTGTGTGCAGGCTGCTGGTGCTCAGATACAGTATGGCTCACACACTTGTTACAGAGCCCAGAGCTGCCCCAGGCCATAGTGGAATTATGCTGTTGATAGTCTTAAATAGTGGTGTAATGAGCGTTTTCACGATTAGTCATTTAAAAATGATATATGTACTGTATGTATGTCTTGCAAGAGACTGGACTGAATTTTGGTAGAACTCAGGAGACAAAATTGAGACAGTAAATATGTAAAGAAACTTAAACACATAAAGAAACTCTTTATAGAACTCTTTTACTTTTTATACTTAGACTGATAGGAGAAAACATGAGAAAGAGAGAAGAGGAGGACAAGTCTAGATAAGATAAAGGTCATATGAGAGAGAAGCAATGGTGTGGGAGTCTGCAGGCTACACATCCCTCTAGCACCCTCTGTTGGACAGATTAGACAAAAGCCCACCATTATTTAACTGTCAGAGTGCACTCTGGTGGGTTGGGCTAGATGCTATCATGTAACAGGATAAGCCTGTTTGACACGAGTGCTATTATTCCCACTGTTAGCCAGTTATGTGGAGTATCAATTTATCATAGGGAAATGAATGGATAATGTTGATGTGGGTCTGATTGTAGCTCAGGGGCAAAAGGTGCCTTATTTTGTGAATATGTAAAACTTGAATATGTTTAAAAGTGTGTGTGTGTGTGTGTGTGTGTGTGTGTGTGTGTGTGTGTGTGTGTGTGTATGGTAGCAGTTGTGGTTGCTGAGCCACTGACTAATGGACTCATTAGAAAAGGAGCTCTGCACATGTGCTCCAGCTGGACTGTCTCCTCATGCTACCTCTGCTCCTGTGAATGTACTGCTCATTGTGTGTGTGCATGTGTGCGTGTCAGGTGTGTAGCATTGTAACAATACCATAACTGTCTCAGAAAATATCACAGTTTCACAGCATCACAGTATACAGTATTATCCATATTTTCCAGTTATTATTGTTATTTTTTAGTGGGAGTTACAATGGCCCTTTAAGGAATGAAATCAGAAGGTTCTATTGGTTGAACAAATGCTTTATTGTAATGGAAATGTGATAAAGAACAGAACAGGAATAGGACTAGACAAGCTTTTTGCTTTTTGTTACTCCTTTTTGGACATGAAATGTACATTTTTATATCTTTTAACTATTACTTTTGTTTGTTTGTTTTCATATTCATAGTATTTATTATTTTTTTAAATGTTAGAAATAAAGTTTATTCAATACAATTCAAATCTATGTTTTTAGATGGAAGAATGTTTAAAATGTCTGACAGGCATTCGAGGAAGAAAAAAGATCCACATGTGCAGGTGAAATTCTCTGCCTGGTTTAATTTTTTTTTCATTACTGTAGACAAGCAGATGCACACGATGACAACCATCAATTTTCATACCATGTTTTGCATACTTGTTGTGCATATGTGTCTCTGACTTCGTCTGTTTGGTGGCTTTATCACAGTATGGATAACCAGTGTAGTAATATATGTGAGGTGAGGGAGTGGACTTTAATCAAGACTGACTTTTCCGATCTCTCTGTCTCTCTTTCTCTGTGTCTCTCTCACCGTCTTTCTCTCCATCTTTTACACACACACATGTACACATGTACTTTTTTCCTCTCTAAGATCCATGTAATAATCCAAAAAAGGGATGTATGTAAACCAGTATAATGTCAAATTGTTAAAACAAACAAAAACACAACACAAAAACCTACATATCGGTTGTTGTCACTGAACTCCACTCTGCTGGCTGTTGATATATCTACAGCAACTTTTGTTCTTCTCCACCAGTGATAAATATGTTGTCTGAGGACAACCAGATGTTCCAGCCAGCCCTGGTCTTGTTAACAAGGGCTGGGGCAGTGCTGAGCTGTGGTGTTAAAATTTAAAGGGCTTAAGTCCGGCCTTGAGAGCGCTATCACTGCTACACTTAATTGCTTGGGCGCAGCCAGAGGATTGTGTGGCGGTAGAGAGAAGGAAAGTGCCACACTGCTGAATTACAGATGAGCAATCGCATGCATACATGAGCTAGAGAGTGTCTAAGTATGTGCATTACTTACGCACACACACACACACACACACACACACACACACACACACTCTCTTACACCTCCCTATGGGAGCATATGCAGTGACAAAAGTATTTAGGGATTCTGCAGCTTGGCTCTTGAGTATAGCAGCAGCTATTTTATAAGAATTTCTATATAAAGTGTACGTTATTAGCACTCCAGCCTTATGTCTCTTTATCTTCTTGGCAATTTTCTATATTTCCATATGACCTGTGGATGAGGGTCAACACTTCATTGATGTTAGATGACTTAAAAATTAAGCAGAGCTGTGGAGAATGACAAGGGCAGAGAGGAGAAAGGGGAAACAGTAAGGAGGAAGAGGAGAAAAAGTAACCAGGGAAAAGAAAAGAATGGAGAAAAAAACAATGATTTGTAAATGTGCTGATTTGCTGTAATGATAGCGGTAGTGGGTGATAGGAGCCTTAAATTATTCTGTGGAAATGCTTGGGAAGGCGCAGATGTCATGGTAGTTTAAAATCGTTGTGGGAAACAAGAAACAAGGTTGAAGTTCCTGTTTCACATATGACACCACTTTGTAAGCAGTTATAGAAACCCATGGTTACTCACTCGACTGTATATTTGGGTGTTGGATTGGTGGGTTTGTGATGCAGAAAGGAAGGGAAATGGAAAGAAAGTAACAGATGGTGTTTGGGAGGAGGTGAGGCTTGTGGTCATCCTGTCCAGAGCCTGGTGAGATCAGCCTGTTGTCCTGTTTGTGTGTTTATTTGAAACTTAGGGAATTGTAGCTGACCAGCTAGTTAATGTATCTGTGTATGAGAGCAAAAAACAATAATCCATATCAATGACTGTGATTACGTACACACCAAGTCCCACCATTATTCTGAAAATGAATATTGTGATTTTTGATGTGGGTCATATAAACAGTATTTTCCTATTAGATATTCCAAATTAGGTTATTTTCCAAATGCAGCATTTTCTAATTAAGACATGAGGGATATGCCTGTATTATACCGGTTTTAGGAGCATTTTTGGACACGTATACAGCACATCGCAGTATGATCTCAGTTGAGGTTTTTACCATAGTTTGCAATGCACAGCCCCTTGCCTGTTTACAGCCAGCTTTGTGTGTGTTGTCATGGATGCGTTGCACACAAACCAACTCGCCAGCAGTTTGTAAGGCTGTGGTAGAGATGCTTGCACCAAAGAAAAGCCCTTCTTTCTAGTCATCAGGAGAAACATACCTCCTTTTAAACATTATAAAAGACTTTGATATTAAAAGGCTTTCAGATATGACCAAATATTGTGACAAATTTTTTTTTTGAGAAAGTGGTTGTAAGAATTAAAAAGGGAGGCTGTGTCGAACAAGTCTGCCAGTGCTGGAAAACTTTGAAAAAAATCGTTAAAAAATGCCAAACATTTGCTGATTCCAGTTTGTAAAATGTGAAGATTTGTTTCATTCCTTTGTCTTCCATGTCACTGTAAATATAATACCTTTGAGATTTGTCAGGTAAAACCAGCAATTTGAACACATCACCCTGAACTCTGGGGAAATGTGTTGGCAATTTTCCATTATTTTCTGACATTTTACAGACTAAACATTTGTTCGAGTAATCCAAACATTTTATGTGTAATAGAGATATATGATAACATTGCTGTTGCCAACTGCTCTGTCCAGCCTCATTCCCAACTCGTCAACCATGGCCGCTTTGTCAGTGATTTTGGTGTCACAGAATGAAATAGGCACCTTTCTTGGTGGTATGATACACTGTCGGTTGGTGTCAGTTTGAAATGCTGCAGGTATCATTTTTATATAAGGAGCTGGAGAGTGCTAACAGACAGGGTGCAAGGGGAGGTAGACTGATCCAACAAACTCTGGACTTTCAGTAGGGATCCCGCTGTTTGCTCCCAGTAAGAATGTTGTGCAAAACCATGATGTTTTTGTCTTAACCTAACAACGTGCTATTGTTGCCTAACCTAACCACATGCTTTTGTTGCTTAAGCTAAAATGCGTAAATGTGAGGGTCTTTGGTCTCCAAATGCATCCATGGTTTAATCGGTGTAAGCTTATTCTGAAAAGACTGTATGCATCTGACGAGCAGAAACTGTCCATTTCCCATGAAGACAGAAGTTTATTCTGAAAAGACACAATGTAACAAGCGTAAAATGGCACACTGTCCCTGAATGTCAACAACAGACGCAGAACGATACCTAGCACTTCATATGTAGATGTCAAAGTCCACTGACCAAACGGAGGTAATTGATGAGTTAGGATGAGAGTGGGTCGTTCTGTCACCATTTGGGTACATGGAGCATTTTTTGCAGCCTCCATTGCTGCGTAGTTATGTTTGGGCACACTTGTTCCACATTGTGTGTCCACCTGCTTGTTCTGTTGACCTGCACTGACTGCTGTGTTGATCCTCTCTCACCTGGATTGCTCATCTTTGCTCTCTGTAAAGAGCTGTGTATAGTTGGAAACGTACAATTTCACATTAGCAGCAATGACAAGAAATAATGGGCCTGTGGTGTGTGTTGTGTTGAAAAGGATATACACAAGAACACACATGCTTTCATGTAATCACACACTGATGCCGGGCTCATCTCCAAGACCCGGTCATGAATCACAGGCGTGGAACAAAAGACTTTGCCGTATGGCTTGTTAGACTCGGAGCAGAGCTAGTTCACCCTGGCGGCTGACATATAGATATGGATACAAATGCACAGCTGGGGACGAAGGCCTGCACCTCTAATACCAGAGAGTGTATGTGTGTGCACCCTTTAATTGGATTGCCACGGTGCCCATGTGTAAATGTTTAGCTGTTTTGTGTGTTCATGCAAAGACACCCAGCTCTCTCCCACCCTGTTATCCCTCACTATAGCACATAGGTGTTTCTGTGTGTGTGTGTGTGTGTGTGTGTGTGTGTGTGTGTGTGTGTGTGTGTGTGTGTGCGTGCGCGCGCGAAGAGCTTAATGGCTAAGCCTGTGTCAGGCTGGTGAAAACATGGTCATTCATATGGTAATAACCAGGCAAAGAAGGAGACAATAAATCTCTCAACATCCTCTGAGACCGTACAGAGAAGTGAGCAGATCCCACAGAGCTGGGAGCTTCAGATGGGACACCATCCCAAACTCCAGGGACTCTCCACAAAGGAACATGCTGTAAGCTTCCTCTGCCAAGTAGGTGGGAGCCATAGTCAGTAGCATTAGTTCATCATCATGGCAGTAGGGTTATGTGACTTTCTTTCATTATTTTCACAGTGTCTGATGGTTTTATATGGAAGACAACAAGGAAGTAATGATAATCTGTACAGCTTTTGGATCATATCTTTGTTATGCAGAAGAGGCTGCATTTAGCAAATGTGTAATTTTCATCCCTTTATTAATAATCAGAGCCTTTGTCTGTAAAAACATTAGTTTCCTGCTCGGGTTATTTAACAGGTCTCCTGAGGAATGTAAAATGGTCAGACTGCATGCAGCATGTGTGCCTGAGCACACTGAATAGCATCTGGGCCATGGTACAACATTTCCCATCAGGGCAGGCCTTTCTGTGTTTTAGACTCTTTTTGAATTGCGACAAGTTAGATTATTGAGTTTTAGAATGAAGCTGCAGCACCCTGAATAGAGGGCATTGACATGATCTCTCACTACTCAAAACTGCTCACAATGAGGGAACATAACACTAAACATAGTCTGGTTTTCTCTTGGCTTCCTGATCATGTCACTTAAAGTGATAGTTGAGTTCATTCTCTGAAGTCGGGTTGTATGACGTACGTATTAACTGTCAGTGTATTACATACAGAAAATGTATGGAGAAGCAGGCTGGAGTTCAACATGGTAGCTAAGCAATGTACTGCTTTGGACGGGGGTCTAATATAAAATGTATTTTAGTTACCTAAAAAAGTCCAACCTAAAATAGATAAACATCAGTTTAAGTGTATGCCATATTTAGAATATTTTCACTGCTTTATTTTAATGTCAGACAATCATTTCCAAAGGGATAACAAAGCTGTTATAGTGCTCTCTATAGACTCCATTTAGAAAAACTGTGATTTAATAATGCTGAACATAGGAGCTGCTGGTCTACCACTGCCTTGATCAGTTTTTATGTTTGTGTAATTGGGTGACTTTGGCATTTAAAAGGGTAAGTTCAGATTCACCAGAGTCACACAATAACACTAACTAACTTATTGAAGCAGCAGTAGACCAGCAGTGCCTGTGCCCATCAAGCTAAAATTACCGTTTTCCTCAATGGAGTCTGGTGGCTTTGATGAGAGCATAGATGGGAAACCGAAGCTGTTAATGGCTTCCTCGTCGAAAAAGACTGTTAGACAGAAAAGGCAGAAAAAGAAAGGTAAAGCACTGAAAAACTCCCAATGTAGAGTACAATAAAAACTGGGATTGAGTTTTTTTAGGTGGCTAAAATCTGTATTGTTGGTGCCACAGCAGTAGATTGCTTTGCTTCTGTGTCGGACTCCAGTCTGCTTCTCCAAACTGGGGGCATGCCGACTGTCATCTACTGCATGTTACACACTGACTGTGGATAAGTACCTCACACAAACCCATTTCACAAAACCTGAATTATTTTTCGCAGTGGGGGTTGATACATGTGCAAAGTGAAAACTGCTTAAAGCGCGCGCGCGCACACACACACATACACACGCACACACACACACACACACACACACACACCAGACACGCACAACTTGGATGAAGCTCCAGTTTTTGACTGAGCTATTCATTAAAAGCTAGTTAGACACTAGTCTTGCTTTATGTGCTTATCACTACAGCTCTGCTCACTCTGTAACTATCAGCGTGGATCTGTTGGCCAAATGACAGTAGCACACATGGTTCTCTGCAGCTCAAAAGAGACATTGAAGCTGTCACCACCAGCTGAGCTGATTTATATGCATGCCATCAAATAACTGAACCAGCAGGGAGTACAGCAAGGTTGGCACTCATACGCTAAACGTGTAAAATACAGTAGTTAGCCCGTTGCAGTGTAGCTGGAGGCAGGGCTATGCTTGTTGGCTGTGAAAAGATTCTTGTGTTTCGTGGCAGAGTCTTTACTCCGAGGCTCCCACACTGGTCACGCCTGTCACACAGATGTCTTGCTCCACAAATCACACACATCCTCTGTAGAGGCTAACACACTAACACAGAGACGACACAAAAGGACTTAGACAATGAGAGAGAGTGGACTGAAATAACCAGTTTTACAATCAAAGTTTTCTCAAATGTTAAAACACATCACACTCACTAAAAAAAGCTGTATGTGTGATGAGGTCAACAGTCAACAGTATTACAGAGAAGGCGTTTTGTTTCCTGTACTAGCGCTCGTCATTGTCATTGGTCAGGGTAGTTTCTTTGAGCCATATGACATGTAATCACTGTGTGATGTTGAATGGGGCTGTTTGTGCTGCTGTCCGAGTAGGTGTTAACACATCATGTAACTCTGGCTGAGAGCCAAAATAGCAGGACATTGCTCAGTTTCTGTGCTGCTCAGTTTGGACTAGAGCCAGGTCTCTCTCTCTCTCTCTCTTTCTCTCTTTCGCTCTTTCTTACACACACACACACACACACACACACACACACACACACACACACACACACACACTTATTTGTGAGAACACGCAATGACACAGTGCTTCCCTGGCCCGTTATTGTAACATTAGCCGTCATAATTAACCCCATACCTTACCCTTTACTTAAAGGTATACTGATTTATGTCATTGTTTTAAAACAGGCTCGCCAGCAAAAGTTAAAATAAAAGCCAACCAACTTCAAATTCACTTTTGTTCGGTGCTCAAAACTGTGTCTGTTTAGTCCTTTTCACACAGAGACCTCACCAGAGAGCCACTACAAAGTTCCCTCTCAACACCACCCTTGCATATTTACACAAAGCCAAACGACGGTGGCATCATGTTGCTCCTGTATGTGATAGTAGACAGCATGCTGGCATCGCAGAAGCAAAAAAGGCATGACACGCATGGTGTTTAAAGCAACAGCATCGGCCTCTGTGACATATCACATATGCATGGGCAACATCTAAACGATAACAATGGCATAACATGGCAATAACAATTATTTACCTTCTCTGATACATGGATGCCGATCTTGTCCTCTGCTTAAAGGGTAAGGAGCCCCTCATTGTTTCACCAGTATACAGCCATTTTCAGCCACTGTTTTTCTTCTTTGAGTTCATCGCTCACTGCAGGTTGAGTTGCAAACATAACATGTCGTCAAAATGTCACACCCATCCCACCCATGGTCCTGTCCTGCTGGCTGTCCTTTTTATTTCCACTGTAATCAGTAAAATATGACTGAAAATGGGTTTGTACAATTGCTTTTTTTGTAAGTAAAACAGCCATGTGTGGAGATATAGAGAAGGGGGTGGGGGGACTGTAAGATGGACACAAGCAACCAGAGGGGCAGGGTGGCCGTGAATGGAGGCACACTGGTCTCATATGGGGGGCATGCACTGTAAAAAGGGCCTTTAGATTCCTGCTGCTTACAGTCCAGGACCTGTTTGTTTCCTTTTTATAAAGCCCCAACCTCACTGTAGTGCTGTGAGGGTACACATCCATAAATGCCCTGACCACAGATAATAAGAGGAAAATACAGGCAAAGTGCAGTCTGTACAGAAATATACACCTACACACACTTGTAGTGGGTCATAAGTGATGATTTAGAGAGATTACATCTGTATGAGTTTATTGATAGTTTTTGAAGAAACTTCTGCATGGTGTATTTTCAGCCTATACCAAGAAATCTTGTCCAAGAAACTAAGTTCCAACCCTCTAACCCTACCCATGTGATAAAGTTATAAATACTCACAATATCCCCACTTTCCCGAAATGCCATCAGTCTAGGTTTAAATTTCAAATTGGTCCTCATAAAGATAGACACACAGTCTAATGACAACTACATGTGAGGCTTATTTGTTAATGTGTGTGTGTTCATGCGTGAGCAGTGATCCCTCATCTGCTTTAGTATTTACTCTTGAGTTGATCTGCATCTGTCTCTTTGTGAGAGCTGGTGCAGGCATCGCACGTGTGTGTTGCTTTGATGTGCGTGCGTACAGTATCTGTGTTTATTTGTGACTGTTAATTATGCCCCCCCCCCTTGTCTGCTCCCAAAATCAGTGCACAGCTGCAGGGCCCCCTGAGTAAGGCAGCGCTGCATCTAATGTCTTATTATTCACGCTGTCTGTCTGCTCACCAGCCATACAGAGCCTGGGGGATGGAGAGAGATTTTGGGCTGTGTGTGTGTGCATATGTGATGGGGGGTTATGTATTAGCAAAGTGGTAATGGAGGGTTCGTTCAGTCTCCTAATTCGTTGGCACTACTTAATTAAAAGCGATACGACAGTGTGATTGGAGCAGTTGATGGATGGAGACTGAGAGACGCCCATGCACTTTAGGATCAAGGATATCTGTGTGTGTGCGCGCATGCGTGTGTGTCTGTGTGTGTGTCTTAGCATGTGTCTGTGTGTCTAGTGAAAGGAAGAGGAAGTCATTACCTTTTAATCATATCCTCCTTTATTCCTTATCCTTTTTTCCTCTCTCTTTTCTATTCTCATCCCCCCTTCTGTCTCTAAATTCTCCCTAAAGCCCCCTCCAGTCGTCCCCCCGTCCCCCCTCCGTTTCTCCAGCTGGCTCTCAGTGTCAAGCTCCTTGTCATCTTCAATCAACCCCTCTTTTCTGCAACACTTACCCTTTTTCCTCTCGTCCCTGACTGTCTTTAACCTTCCAGTAGGATGTGTGTCACATAAATGATCCTGCACTGTCTTCATGTCATTCTCTATGACTGGAGCTGTACAAAAGAATAAATCTGTAGTCACGTATTTGTTATAGCCTTGAGGTGACATGACATCTCTTGGCTTTATTGAACGGTGCTGCACCGCTGTGTTCAGCTGGGAGCTACATTCAGTTTGTGACTTACAATGAATTTGCCTGGTATCAAACTGTGATGGAAACTGGTCCAAGACTGCTGTGTGAGTTCATACTCTACGTGACTAGAAGAATATAAAGCCTCGATAAAACTGAAAATCATTTTTGTGTCATTTACATAAAGTGGATATGTTCAAGGATAAAATATAAAAACATCAATATAATGCAGTATTGCAGTCCAGTACAACACCACACTACAGCAAGGTGTATTATTTATTCAGTAGTGGTGCAGGTCCTAAAATCCAGAAATACATAAGCATTTTAGCACTGCTATTTCCTTCGTCTCGGAGGCAGTGGGATTTTTTTGAATGGGTTTTGGTAAGATGCCATTAATAAAGTCTGTGGTTAACAGTAGCTCAAGACACTTTGATGTTTTGTTCAACAATGTAAAATACATTAGTAAATACCCCAATTTTTGTAGCTTTTATGAGTCTTAAAAAAGCAGTTGCTAATGAATCCCTGTGTAATGAACTGTACCTGAGTAGCCGTCTCTGAAGTTTGCTGGCTGTGCTCATTGTAGCCCTTATGTTTCTCCTAAATTTTAGTCTCATGAATTTAATAGCAAATAGCAAAAATATATATTTTTTAAAGTGATCATTATAAGTAGGGATGCCACAATTGTTTTCATTATTAAGTAATCTGTTGAGTATTTTCTTTATTGACTGATTAAGGAAGATGCTATTAGAACCCAGGCACCCCTGGCGCGCAATGCTATTTGCGGTCGGGTTGGAGTAGCCAGTGTGACCCCCAAGCAGTTCAGTTCAGTGCAGTTTAGTTTGTTACACATTAGAACTCTTATTTTTGTGTTTCCATTGTCAAAAGTTGTGGATAGATACATACCAGTTCTCAGGGTACTATTCTAAAAGTGTTTGTTGAAAAAGCAGCTTTGCAGCATTGTAGGAATAGGTGTAAAATGCCAAATAGTTGTAGTGTGACTATTGTCAAATAGTGCAAAGAGACACTCAAATTGATTAACCATTTTGCCTATAAAATAAAATAGAGAAATATGCCTATTAAAATTTCCAAAACAATGACAGTCAATGCAATCAATCTAAAGATATTTAATTTACAATCTTATAATAAGGAATAAAAATGCTTGGAATTTTTGCTTGAAAAATGACTGAAATGATTTCATCTTCAATTAAAAGGTCAACAAAGGCAGTTTTGCAAGGCCTCTCTATTGGGCTTCATTTCCCGCTCAGTTTAAAAGGTGTTTAACATGTGAATAGCATCTTATCATGAGAGTTTAAGCCAACATACAGAAGGTGATTGACCCACTAGTCCAAGGTGACATGTAGTTCATCCCAGTCTTTAGAAACAGAGGAGATGATCTATCGTGTGTGGGCGTTAGCCGGAGTCTTTGTGCAGGTCTATTAGTGTGTGTGCTAGCAAGCAATTATTGGGCCTAATTATATGCAGCTATTCATTGAAACTTACCGCCATAGGGTAAATAGGTCTTTAATTTCTAAAATGAAAGAGAAGCACACACAAATGCATGCACACACACACTTGGGTTACGAGCCTGCTGGGAGTGCTGTAGTACTCCATCTCCAACCAATCCTCCGACCAACGTAAGGCAGTTATCTCGCACATCAAAGGGCCCCTCATCACAATAAGCCTAATCTTATCCCAGTGTATCTTAAATACAGGCTACGTTTTTCACAAAGCTACTTCAAGGTGGAGACAATAGATTACAGCCATGAAAGTTAGAGACAATGTACCACTGGCCAGTGTCTGGAAAGTTACTTTTGATATGTATAAGGTTACAGATAAGTTACCTTGTTAAAAGTAATAAGTTACATAACTATTTTAATTGCTTCATCAAAATAATGTAACTTATTAAATTTGACTATTTTTGGTCACTTTCCTAACAAATGTTTTAAACAGGACAATAAAGCTGAAAATGGCTTTAAGCATAAGTGCATAAATGTTGTGTTCAAAATTGGCTTTGCGGTCCCATGGTGTCCAAAATAATGCAGAAGGCATTTCTGCACTGCAAAAAGATGTATAGCAACAGAATGTTTTATTCAACATGTAAAATTTTACTGAAACATTTGTTTTTTTCACATGTAAACCCTTTGTAATCATTCAAATTTTGATTCATAACTGTAATTTAATTACATGTTTTTTTTCTTAGTAACTGATCACAATTACATTCATTTTGCAGTTTTTGTTATTGTAACATGTAACTAGTTACTCCCCAACGCTGCAGCCAGTATATTGTCCGGCAGTTTTGCTCTGGCTGTCCAGGTGGTTCTGCGGTTACATCCACCATCCAGCAGTGTTGCATGAATGTCTTCTTTTTTTTTCTGCTGTGGTTTTTGTTATGTTGTAGTAAGCATTACCTCTAACGCTGTGGTTTCCTGCATCCGTTTGGAAGCTTCTTCTGTACAGTGAAACAAGGTTTGCCTGCTTTGTAACTTGACCTGTATAAACGTGTTGTAACAGGCTAACGTAGCCTCTTTTATCGTTTTTTTTTGTACAGTGCGTATGTGTGTGTGAGATTGGTATGTGGGAAGGTGGGGGGCAGGGGTCTGCTTTGACACCCTAATCCTGCAGTCTAGTTTGGCTTTGTGTGGAGACCTTAGCTGAGAAGAGAAAGGGATGGAAAGAGTGAGAGAGAGAAGGAGGGGGCGTCGAGCGTGGGGTTTGAGAGAGGGAGGGGAGTGATGAGAAGGGTGAATGAGGGAGATGGTGTTGGTTCATTCTCCTGCTCTCGCTATGAAAGGAAACAAAGGATGCTGAAGGGCCTGACTTATGACAGCAGGACTTCCTAGAGTTTGCCTGTTAGCAGGTTAGCCTCGGCTGACCTGACTGCCTTTTTCTCCCTCCATCCGTCTGTGCGTCTCTCTCTCTCTCTGCTGAAGACGTCTCGGCTCTGCCTGCTTCCCTGGCTTCTGCATGTGAGTTATTCTATCTCTGTCTGTGTATTGTAACAATTTAACAGGGGTCTGCTGAGGTCATTGCACACTGTACTTTTACTCTACTTTTCCTCTGCAGCGTGGTTTGTGCTTTTGTCATGTAGACAGTCTAATAAGCTTGACGTGGTTGAATCTGTGTTGGGGATCTGCTCTTTCTCCATCTGTGTTTCTCTTTGCCTCATATCTCTGCTCTTTTTCTCAGCAGAAACTCTTCTGCATCTGTCAGACATAAGTGAGGAAAAAGCTGTGAGTAGCACATGTACAGTATATGCCCAATTCCTCAGGGCTGGAATAATTAGAGAAACAATGCACAAACCTGACCACCTGAAAACAAGTCTCTTCTGGTCCTCAAATGAACTGTCCCCTGTAAATATGCACAGGAAAAGACAAAATTTCAGCGCCTGTCTAGGATAAACCTAAATCCAAATGCGTAGAACTAACATTTGTATGCCGAAGAGCTAATGCTAAATGACAGCTGGTTACATCTGCTTTTGTTGGAGACGACACATGAGCCCAGAGAGCAAATGCTGCCCTGCCGAAATATTTAGCTGCGGTTCTCTGTGGCTGAAGGGCAGACGGCTTGGTTGGTGGCTTGGCAACAGTGTTGGCACATTGTGGGTCAGCCTGGCACAGACACTGACATTAAGGGTGGGTGGGGCCACCTCGCCGGCTGCCTGTCAATTCAAAAGAGAGGGTGGCTGTGTGGCAAAGACAGGAGGGGTTTTATTTCAGGGTAAAGGAGAATTTTAAACTATATATTAGCAGCTGTGGCAGTTATGTGGGCATAATTAGTATTGCATTGGAAGTATAGCTTTTTTTGTGATCAACTTTTATATTGTTTTTTTTTTTTTTTGCTTTACATATATACAAGCAATAACAATAAAAACAACAAACAGTACTGCCCAAAAACAAAACCAGACAAAAAGTAAAACCTTGTGGCGACTAACATGTTAAATTTAATCAGAGGGTATGAGCATTATCTTGATATTGATATTATTATTAATGTCTGATGTATATATTCATAATGAATATTCACGATTGAATCTTAGACTATTAGAGCATTATTATAATTAGCAATTATTTTGATAATCAGTTAATTGTTTAAGTCATTAAAAGAAATGAAAAACAAAAATAACCCAAATTTCTTGCTCTGCTTTGTCACATGCAGAGGTTGCTGGTTTTCTTTGTCCTCTGATAAAAAGCTGAATATCTTTTATATATCTCCTATACTGGACTGTTGGTTGAATGTAACGAGTAATTTTAATGCGTCATTTTAGAAACATTTTGATTCTGATGGGCATTTTTGATCATTTTCTGACATTGATTCATTGAGAAGATAACTGGCAGATTGAGTAATGATGAAAATGATTTAGGGATGCACAGCAATACGGCATGCCATCAGTCTTGGCAGATATTGGCTTTAAAATGAAATATCAGAATTGGCCAATATGATGATTTCTGCTGATATCACAAACTAATTTTATTTTATGTTTTAAATTATTGGTAAAGCAAACAAGTACAAAACATAAACCCTAAGCTTAAGTATTTTTCTTATTTTGCACAATGAAGAAATCTTAAATACATTGAAAAGCATTGTATTTCATGTCTCCAGATGTTGGTGGGTCGTTGGGATTAGAGTATGCATATGATGTTAGTTCCACAACAGAAGAGTCTTGATGATGACTAGAGTTTTTTGTTTTCTTGTTTTTATATTGGCATGCCAACTGGCAAAAAATCCAATATCATACATCCCTAAAATAATTAGTTGCAAGCTCTCTCCATTCAAAAAATACATCATAAAACATGAAATCTGACTATGAGAAATGGAAATAACACTATTATATATAAGGATGATATGTTATACTAAACTATCACTCCCCCTATCACGCCCTAATGTTGCTTATTGTGGTAGACTCATCGTCAGGCAGGCCCATAGACAGCCTACCCTCATAGCTCCACTCACACACACACACACACACACATGCATGCACACACACATACATAGACTGGCTGTGGGCTCTGTTTTTTAACAGACAGTCAACAGGAAAGGAAAACACACAGACGCAGGGCTTAAGACATTGAAACTATTACTGTGTGATTGTCAAGCCCTTGCTGCTGTTGTTCGTGTGTGTGTCTGCATCCTACCCGGTGAGATAGTTGAGAGCAAGAGTTCACATCCCTCTCTTTGCTTTCTGCATCTTGAAGAAGTGAGAAAACGTGTGACTGTTTGGTGGTTTAAATCATGTCCTGTTACAGTCATTTTTACACGTCTTATTAAAGTAAGTCTCGCACCATCTTAAGTGAAGATAATTTCACTGTCTTTGTCCAGTGCTTCATTATCTGTCCTTAATGTGTTTGTGCTGGCTTGTAGAGGAATGTGCTGTGTTTCAATGTTCCCCTCCTGATTGAAGAGCTCCGTCTGTGCAGATGCAAGGTAATTCTCTAATGGGCCTCAGCTCCACTCAATAGCCATCAGTCAATTATACTCAATAGCCATCAGTCAATTATAGTCAATAAGACAAAGCAGAGGACGGACGGCTCTCATGCTGTCACTGTTCTGAGTGTCACAAGATTGACTGTCTCTTTTTCGAAATTGGACTCAGGGCGGGGTGAAAGGGATGTTTTCGGGTAACGGCATTGAGATAAAAATTCCTCTGGCCTCTGAAATATAAAATTTTGCCACTTCAGATATTTTCCCAAGACTAGCATCAGTACCTCTTAACATGTGGACATGATATCCCTTTTGCCATTTTTTTCTGCCTGAGCAAGAATTGCTGCAGGTAATTAAAAAGAGAGGTCAAAAGATGACAAGAGTACTTATTATGCGTGGACAGTGAGCCCTCCAGGGCTGGAAAGGAGGTGAAGAGGTTAGAGTTTGAAGGGTTGGAGGTGATGGAGGTGGATGGCAGCTGAGGAAAAAAAAAGCAGTCCTCCAGCTGAGCCCCTGGTGATGTTCTGTATGACATGAAAAATGCCTCCCTCCTCCATCCTCCCTCTTGCATGTTGGTTCATCTTCCTCGTTTTCAGGCTTTATTTACTCGCCCCCCCCCTTAGGTGCTTGTTTGGAGATACACCCTTTCCCTTTTCGAAACAGCTCAATTACATGCTAAACCTTGTGTTCAGCTCTGCAGGGCTGTAAATGTACTGTAGACTGCAGCTCGTCTCTTGTGACTGTGAAATTTGTTTTTTAGTGGTGGAATGTAACTAGGTACATTTACTCAAGTACTGTACTTGAGTAAAATGTGAGGTACTTTACTTAAGTCTGTTCTTTCATGCCACTTTATGCTATATTATACTTTATACTAAACATTGTACTTTTTACTTCATTACATTTTCTGACAGCTTTAGTGACTTTACAAATGAGTATTTTGCATAAAAACATAAGAATAGTTAAAAAATAATGTTTTGTAATAAAAAACCAAACAATTAATACAAGTACAGCTGAAACGATAAAATGATTAATCAATCAGTCGATTGATAGAAAATTTACTGTCAACTGTTTTGATAAACATTTAAGTCGCTTTCTATTTTTTAATAGTTTTTTTTAAACTTTTTTTTCTTTAAAATAATTTTTATTTTATTTTGGTGTCTTTTTTTCTTATCTTCTGATTTTGAGTTTAAATAAATTTGAGTTTTTTTCTGTTTTTTTCTATTTTTCTTAATAATTTTGAGTTTGGGGCTCTTTTTCTTCCTTTTTTCAATATTTTTTAGTGTTTTTTCTTTTGTTTTAGAATAATAATGAGTTATTTGAATTTTTTTAAATTGTATTTGTTTTTTAATGATTTTGAGGTTTTTTGGTGAGGGTTTTTTTTTTCAGATTTTTATGCATTGGGTACCTTTACTTTTAATTTTTAAGTATATATTCCTGATCATACTTAACTTACTTTTACTTAAGTGAAATTCTCTGCATAGGACTGATTTGTAACAGGGTGTTTTCACAGGTTGGTATCAGTACTTTTACTTAAGTAAAGAAACTGAATACTTCCTCCACCACTGTTGGTTTGCAAGCTTCCCATTCATCGCTCTCTTTCCCAGTATCCCACTACCCTCTCCCTCTTTGTTATTCCCCAGGCAGCAGGCCACATATTGACCTCTGAATCCTTCTGTCTTTCTCTTATGGAGGCACTCAAAGCTAAAGCAGAAAGTGGAAATGAAGCATCTGTCTATGAATACATACAAATACAGAGATGCATACACAGATACACAGCTTGCCATCAAATGCAATCTTGTTCAAACACACTCGCATGGTAAATATTATGATCCTTTGATGCCTCAGACTTTTTTGTTTAGCTTTTTAAGATTTGGAGTAAGGGTCATTGTGTACCATTGAATGAACAAGTCCATTCCTTCATATTTAATGACAAAGCTGTTTGTTCTCAGATGAAAAGATTAGCTTCACTGAGACATAACTTGATGGATCAGTGTGTGCTAGGGGCCGCTCGGCCACCGAGGCTGCTAGCCAGAATTCGGAGCCGCTGGTGGAGAATAGCCTCTCTATTGTGTGGTTGTCAGGCCGGTTGGCTGATGTGGTGCGCGCACTCAGACATGCTGGCATGCACGCAAACATATACTGATGGACGCACGCATACAAACAGAGACACTTATCACCAGAAAGAGTCACTGTCAGGTCAGCCGGCTCGGACTGTGGACAGCGCTGTATTGTTGCTAGCCTCCAGTTCTCCTGGACATTTAACAGTGCGGGCATTCAGCTGTTACTGGTGACTCAGGACCAGCGGGCAGTGCGGCAATCAGTGTGACCAACAACACCTGCCTTCACACTGTCACTGTCTTGTTGTGTTCAAGATGCTTGAGGGGCAAAAAGTAAGCAAAGATATTTTTATCAATAAATATTAATAAAATGCATCCCAGAGTAACATAACTAAATAAAATATGTATCAATATCAAGGGCCAGATGTAATGCATGAGTATACATTACAACTATTCTAGCAGGAAGTATGCCCTTTTATGAATTAGTATTGGTTAACCCTTTAACACCTGGATTGACATGCCTTTCATCAGCTTTTAAATCTCTGAAAGCTGACAATATTGGTTTGATTTCTATCGAAAGCAACTTAGCAAGAAATGTCTCACAAATTGCAAAATAAATAGTAAAACGTGACAAGGAAATGATTTAAAAAATATTTGGGGGGGAATTATCAGATATTATGAAACAACAAGGAGAGAATGTCCACGAAACTATATGTATTATTCTCTTGATTATATTTTTTAAATGAAGTGTTTTAATTTTTTTTAACACTTGGCATCATTTTCAAGCCAATTTGCTCCGTTTTCAAAGGGTTAGACCCACCAATAAGGAGCAATTAAAATAAAGTATTCCCCATTGTGAAAAGGAAAAAAAATAGGATCACATGGGAAACCTTTTCATCAATTTGTTCTGTTCAGATAGCTGTATTGAACTTATTGCTTTTTCACTTGACCTCCACCCTAATGACTCCCACTGAGAGCCTGTAGAGATCAATGTGAAGCACACAGTGTGATCCTCATTCATTGGACTCCAGTGGAAAATCTGACCACTGAGATCTTGCGTTTACTTTTGTGAGCATCTCAAGCTTCCTGCCAAAACAATGCATATGTCACGTCAAGTGGCTGTTTGACTTTGACACTCCTTCTAGCCTGCCTTTTTGAATGACATATTTTCCACAAGGCTCTTCCTCTTTTTTTTCTCTGTTTTTTTTACATCCATCTTTAGGGGTGTTGGAGCTTGTTTGAGAGGTCATATAGGAGTTGTGTGTACATTCTCATGGCTTTGTGTGTTCAAGGTGCTGTCTGTCAGCCCTCTCTCACTGAATCAATATGTCTTTTTTCTGCAAAAGAGCGAGCCTCAGCCCCCTCTGTCTGATATGTAGAAACACAGTGACATCTCACATCCCCAAATCAACCACAAGCAGCCTCAATTCAGTGACCTAATTCTTTTGAACAGGTCCCATTGGAAATTTATTCTATCAACAATTTTTGGAAGTGTTTGTGACACCGTCAGGAAGTCATGAGTGTAGTTGTTAGAAAGGTTTACATGTCACAGTGCAAAGATACTGTATTTTGCTGGTTTAAGTCTTCTTGAAAAAAAGCCAATGAAAGGCTAGCACATACTCTGTGGAGTGGCTGAGGCAATCCACTTTGTGATTAGGAATGGATTGATTGAACTTTACCAATACTGAAACCTCAACTCATTGTGTCTAATGATATAGTTACTAGGGCTAAGAATCATTTAATAACTTGCAGTACCAGTACCAATACCAGTACCAGTACCAATACCAATACCAATTACCCTCAAGGCTAATTTATTATCCCTTTACAAAAATAGATACATATGTTTTTAATGTTGTAAATGTCAGTGCCTTTATATCTTGTGTATGATGGCAGAGATAGATGGTGGAGTCCAAAGTCTCACATAACAGTGGTGATGGTGGAGGAATGTAATAATGTATCTTTACCAGAGGCAGTGTTGTAGACTGCGGTGATCTGTGAGGCCTTTAAATACATGATATGTGAATGGAGAATTCTTTTCACTGTATTACTGATTGTTTGCTGGGATCGAGTTTTGCTTTTTTCTGTTTATTTATGTCATTGTCTTTGTCAGTGAAGGGAAACTTTTTCATCACTGTTTTAACAACTTACATGAGGTTATCCTATCTAGTTCTATTCTACAACTTGCCTAGAGACAATTAGGAGAGTTAAGCTGCTGCATCTACAAAGCCATGACATAACTTATACCTTCATCCTACCTCTCTCTCTCACTCTACCTGCCCTCATTTCTCTCTTTCTTCACTCTCTCTTGTTAAATTCCAGACTTGGAAAAGCTTGTACACTGACGTTCCTTTCAAATAGGGCTATTAAAATAACATGCAGCCAGGTCTTATTTAACAGACTGCCTTTTAATTATGTGTGGGGAGACAACTGAGGCGGATTCAGTTCATGCTGACATCAGCAGTATTCTTGCTTCTGCTAAAAACACTGCGAGGGAAAATGTTCCAGGCGCACCAGACAAATGATCTTTTAAATGCCTCTTGCCTCGTCGATGTTATCATTCAAGTATTCAGGAGGAAATTCGCCACACTACCACGTCTGTCAGCCAACACATGTCACAATTGTCACTTCCTTTTTATGAGAGAGAGCGAGACATCCAGTAAGTCCGAGCTGGTCATCTGCTACCCTCCTATGGTGCCCCGTGGTGCCAGTGTAACCAGCCTGGTAGTGTGATCCTGAGGCACTTGTGCAGTCACACACACACACCAACGCCACCAGGGCACGGCTGAGCTAATGACTCATCTCCCCCCCCCCCCTTCTCTCTGTCTGTCTGTTCCTCTGTATTTCTCTGTCTCTGTCTGTACAGGGGACATCACTCAGAAGGGCTATGAGAAGAAAAGAGGCAAGCTGTTGGCACCATACATCCCGCAGATACAAGGTAAGACACACAGGCCTGCAGGAAATATAATTTCCAGAACAGGTTGCTTTTTTTGCTCTGGCTGCCTGTTAGCATAGCAGTTAGCATAGTGTCCTTGCAAGAGCAATCAGAACAAGGAGAAAGTATTTTAGGATTTTACAAATGATGACTAGTGGAGTAGCTTAATCTAAATACAACTTTTTTTTTCTGTAGAGACATGTAAAAGATGAAGAAATTACAAATTAAATACATGCAAAGCCAAAATTAGTACAGAAGTTGCATTTCTTTCATTTGTTTTTAATATCATATACCAGTGGTCTCAGTGGTACATCACATGGTCATAAAGTTGTCATGAAAGATACTGTGGAGGCTCAACTCATCTTTTTAGATATGATATGTCTGCTGCTGTGTCCTTGATTCTTCTTTAACAGTGGTTCAGTGACCCTCAGGTCTGTAATTGATGCCTTTGCCCTGCAGCAGCCATATATCATACTGTTCGTAGGAGCCAGTAAAATTTGGTTGCTAACCAACCAAGGTGTGGAGGACATGCTGCAATGCGAATCTAAATTTAGCGTAAATACTGGTCTAGATTTGGTGCCATTTATATTTTTTAATTGTGCTTTCATGATGCAAAGCTCTTGTCACAGAGAATGCTGATTATTTAGAGTGATTTTTTGTTTATTTAATCTGCAGTTTGTGCATATTTGTGCTTGCCATTGTTAGGCTGTGGGTTTTTTGAGAGGACTTAGAAAAGCAGGGAGGCATTAAGTTTCCCATGTGTCCCCATAGGGCTGACAGTGTCAATGCCTTAATTGTGATGCGGTCAAGGTCTATACATAACGCATTTTTTTTAATTTTTAAAAAAAATCATGTTACTTGCTAGCAGACAATCCTATCTTTTAGAGGCTGTGCTGAGCTGAGTCTTAAAGCTAGAGTGATGGTACTGGTATCATATGAAACTACGAGAACTGAGGAGCTTCTCAGTTAGGCTTAATTTTGGGGATGTAAAAAAATCCTATGGTCATTTCACAGGGGTCCTATGACCTCTGACCTCAGGATATCTGAATGCAAATGGGCTCTATGGATACCCATGAGTCTCCTCTTTAAGGACATTCCCACTTTATGCTATTACCATGCAGGTTTTTGCTGTCATTTGATTCCTAGTCATTGTAATCTGGTAAGAATTGCTTTACCTTGTTGATAAGGACTTCAAAACTGTTTGTAAAATGCAAAATAATGTAACTGAAAACATGCAATTAATGACAATTAAATATTGAAATTCTGTGATCATTTGCAGTTAAAAAAAAATCTTTTGATAGCCCTAGTATGTCACTACTTGTTATCTGTCAATGGCTTTTCACAATGTTGGGAGGGTTTATACATCAGTTCAGTGTATTTTTAGCCCCAGTCGAGCAGTCAGTCAGTCAGTTTCAGCCGCCTCAGGCAGACTATAAGGTCGAGGTGGTTTGTGGTGAATCCCAGAGAGGAGTCGCTGTCTATAGGCTTCAAGCTTGTCCGCACTGTATCTGGAATCCATGGCAGTCTTTGGTTTGGCCTGCTATGAGAACAACAAGCCTAAGTGGAAACCAGAGTCTGTTGCGGGCTGCTCGCTCAAGGCTTTCCACTGGAGCTAGCAGGCCTGTTATTTAGCTTCATCTCCTTTATGTCATTCTCTTGCTTCCTCCTTGTCACCATGAATTCTTGGGTTTTCTTTGGATCATTGTTAGATCCAATCAGTCCGGATCCTAACACCTAAGGAGGGAAAGGGATAGCTGTAGGGAGGAAATGGATGGGCTTCAGAGTGGGTGATATTCTTCTTGCAGAATGAATGGATGTGTTGGGAATTATTAACACATCCATCCAGGATGGCGAATCAGTGGGTCTAACAGCTGCAAGCTTGAAATAGGAGACCAACAGACTGAAGGCTTGTGAGCTCTGTACAATATTGCAGAAGTTGTTTTATGGCCTTATATTCCACTGTTGTCACAGGGCTGCGCATGTGCCAAGTGCAATAAAGTTCGGGTACAAAGCCAGATTGTGAAGATCCATGAGAGCATCACGAGCATCATCATGAGAGCTTTTTTCATATTTTAGTATTTTTTGCCTTCACTGTGAACTTTGCGAGTGTATAATTGTTTTAGATTTTGATCAAAGATTTTCGATAAGTAAGTTGAATGTAAGTTTATCAGCGTCAGATTCTGTAAAGGGTTAATGTACTTCCTCAGTAAGAATACAGGTGAGTGTTGTCTTACCTTGAGAGATGGTTTCTAGAATTGTGGTTCCCAAATTGTGGGTTGTGGGTCCATTCTGAATGGACCACAAGTGACTTGTGAACGTGACAAGTTTGTAAAAAACAGACTTAAGCTACTATTTTGTGTCACTTGTGTTTATTCTTGTGGTATGTTTTATTTCTTTGTGTTTACCCATTGAAACCTGGAGCAACATCACTTTTCTTGTTCAGATGCCTTTCACAACATTTAAACCCCTGAAACCTTTTAAATTGGTTCCATTTCTTTCAAAAACATGGGGAGAAAAAGGCAATGAGCAATGTGGTGAGAAATGTTTCACAAATCACAATCAACAAATTAGTAGATTAGGTAAAAAAATAATAATTTTAATTATTTCTAACTATTTTTGGGCCATTGAGTATGTAATCATGTATTATGTGTGGACCTTGAACCAGATGTTCTTGACATCCAGTATTCATTTTCTGACTATGCAGTTGCTAATTCCCAGCTCTTTCAAACTGAGCACAAACATCTATTCGTTTATATTAGGCATGTGTCATTTCAATCAATTATTTATGTCCGTAATTCAAATATACAACGGAGCACTCGATGCAAGTCATTAGCCAGGCATATTTAATCTCTAGGAAGTGAGACAGAGTACTCGTGTTGTCTGCCGCCACACCGGTAAACGTTGGCATCAGACGGGAGCTAAAAATTCATCAGGGTTCACTGTGAACCAATAACAACATCTGCTGTGACGGAGCATGCCTCTGATTGGTTCATTGCGGTGTGTCTCTGAAGTGTGTTCTTCCCAGCAACCGGGTCTGGTGTCCTGGCTTGTTTCTATAGACCTGTTTCCTCCAGGAGCTGGGGAAAGGCTGGTGTGTGACTGGACTGTCAGAGCGATATAAGGGACCAGCATATATTGATGTATCTATCCCTGCTTATAGGGGATTCTGTGCCTGTGTGTGTGCATGTGTGTGTATGTGTGTTTGTGTGTCAGACTCCATGCATTATGCGTCCTTAAATGACCTCGGGCCTTATTGCTTGCGTAATACCTGAAACTCGTGTTATTGAATAGATTTAGTTGAAGCGTGTGTGAATGTTGCTCAGCATTTCCGTGTGTGTGCTGCTGCTGTCTGAGACTTGCTGACAGTGTGGAGCTTACTGATCCCCACTAAGCTGCCGCTGAAAAGCCGTGCGGGCTGATGGCTGGCTGGCCAGCCGGGTGTCTGACTGGCAAGCCAGCTAGGTGTGGGATCTAGCTGGCTGAAAGTGGTGTGGCAGGACTCTGTCCTTGAAAGGCCTTTTTCTAATGGGTATACTTGCAACGGCAGTGTGATTAATTTGAAATTTCAAAGCTGTCCACAGTCCGCGACGCTTTTTTGCCATGTTAAATGTTGGCACCCATTTCTGAATTTCTACTTATGCCTCAATAGCACTATGGTTTTACCATTGCCTATTCAAAAACAATGGAGGTAGACAAATTGATGCCACTCATTGGTTTGTCAAATCATGTTTTGAAGCCTTGACTTCAACATTTAGGCCGTTTTGTTTTTGTTTTTTTGTAGCCAGAAGTGATTTGGACAAGAAGTTGGAGTTGTAGAGGAGCAAGGAGGGGATCTGACTCACGGACTATGGTGACGCCCAGCAGACAGCCTGTCACTCAAAGTGGCCATGCCATTATGCATAATTTTAAGCCTTAAAAAATGTAAATGTGTGAGCTAAATAAAAATTTACTCACAATACAGCTTTCATGAATGTTGAAATTAGCTACAGAGACCAAAGCTATTTTCTGTACCGGGCTGTTAATTTCTGCTTTAAAGTTGAGCTTTTTTGTCATGGATGTCTGTGGAGATTAACTTGCTTTTTGAGTCAGCCTCAAGAGGCCATTTGAGGAACTGCAGTTTTTCGCACTTGTATGTTTTTCAGCCCTGGGGGTTCCCATTTAAGGCTTTCTCACATTTGGCCTTCTCAAACGAAGTCACATTTTTCATTTTAACTTAATTACATTAATTTTAGTTTAACCAAGACTCCACTCATTTTAGGCCACTTATTATGCTATAATTTAGAAACTTTCTCACAATAATTTCACCTTTATCAGTTTTATTATTTACATATAAAATTGCCAATCACTAACAAATGACAGGCAGCTTTGACTCCCAAAACGTTTGGCTGAAGTGCATGAGTATAGCTCAACAGTCATGATGTTCATGATGGCATACTGTGTCATCATGTTGAATGTGTGGGAATATTATCCTTTTTTCTATAGATTACTCATCTTTGTAGCCATTCAAAACACCTCTCTCAAGAAGTAATACTTCAAAAGCGTTAGGTCTTTCCACTGAAGCATCTCAAGTTCAGGTCAAAATCAAAGTCAGCTTTATTGTCAATTCTGACATGTCTGTTAGATAAACAGACATGCATAATTAAATAATCAGGCAATAGAAAGAAGAAAATATAGGCATGTACTGTATATACATATGCTACATACATATTCACATGTGTGCAATATGGTGCAGTGTGGTGGGTGTTAAATTCTGGATTTAATTCATGGTTTGGTGCTGCATTTCAATGAAGTCAGTTTGCTTTACAAGGCTTAATGTCTTTGTTACTGTATATTTTAGCATCCAGTAGGTGTCATTGGAATAAATGGCATTAAAGACAAGCTGTGTTTTGCTGTATAACACCTCTGTAGGGTGAGCCTGAGCCTATTATCTTTCAAGTTTGTGTTTGTCACCTCCACATGGGGCTCTACTACTTTACACACACAAAAATGTATTGTATTTAGTTATTTATAGTGCTGCTAATTTGATGCATATCTGTAAGTATAAAACATACAGTGTTTAGGTCCCCGAAAGTAGTCGTTGGATAAATCAAAGCACAGACAGAAACCGGCAGGAGGCTATGGAAACATGGCACTGGTTGCTATTCATTATGGAGACGGAGCTACAGAAGCATCCTTTTAACTTTACACGCCACATAAAGCTGTCAGATGTATTGCGGAATTACGGTAAAGATGCTGTTCCTTTGATGACTTCCTGTTCCATTGTGTGTGAAGTTGTCTATCATCGCTGCCTAAAATAAGCTAAAGCCTTTCATTACTCAACACGGAAATACAAGCACATTGTGGGAAATACATCCCTTCAATTATTATGTTCATATTACATGTTGAGACAATATGTGTGCATTAAGCTCTTTAACATGCAGAACATCATACATATACACACATATATTAGTGGAAAGATGAATATGTTCTGTCAATAATTAATAGATTAAGAGCCTCGTCTGGATCAAACTTGTGATGTGCAGTAAAATAAGATTTGTCTAATTTAGTTATATTTTATATTTTTCTCACATACTTGCATCAGTGTGAGAGCATGAGAAGAAGAAGTGAAGCCAGTGGTAGAAGACTACAAACAGAGCTTGAACCATGACCCTCCTTCAAGCGGTCGTCTTGGGTTTCCCCTCTGATGTTAACCACATTACTTAATGAGGCTCAAATGAGAATTGCATAAGCGAAAGGATGAATCACTGCCTGCGTCACACAGAGCATAGAGAGGTTGACGAGTTTGAGTGCTTGATAATTTTAGAACGCTCTAGTTAGAAGATGTTGTCTGTTTGACATTCATGGTGCTTAATCACCTCCTTACTGTTACATCTGTGTAATTTGCATTTGCTTCCCTTGGAAAGCTGGAAGGCAGCTGGAAAACTGCAGGAGAGGCTGGATTAAATTAAGTGAGGACTTTCTCAACTCCAAGTTACTATATTAGAAGTAGAAGCCTAGATAGGGATTACCATTGAGTTTATAGATACTTGATGTAGTTGAGCAAAACTCAAAACAGTGTTGCTGTATGTCCGAGGAACTTTCTACAAAAAGTATACAACACCAATTCCAACACCAACTGGGAATGATTTCCCAAATTCAAATCCTTTTTGACATACAGTCGAGGAAATAAGTATTCAACATGTCAAAAAATAAAAAAATAAAAAATAAAATTAAAAATATTTCCAATGCAGCCATTCACATGAAATTTAGATCAGGTGTTACACAATACAACTACACAGATAAAGACATTCTCAAATTTAATTTCATAAAAATGATGTAAAGTTAAAAGACATGAGTTGAGACGGTATAATTACATGCACATCATAGGTGCAAGGCTGTCAAAAAATGGCATACACTGAGGAAAAAGGTAAAGAACACACATGCCATGATTTTTCCATCCAGGTTCCTTTTTTCAATATTGTAGATAACCAGATGTACAGTGTATGATTACCATCGACTTTCATATCACGGTGTACCTTAAACCCGGTATACCACTGCAACCCTTTTCCAAACAGACATTCTTTATATCTTGCAGATTTTTGGGGGCCTGCTTGTGAATTTTGAGAAAATTTTTTCAACAACTAGTGTCCTCAATTTCCATGCGCTCATTGAGTGTTGTTAAAAGAAACGGTGATGTAACACAGTGGTGAATATGTCCCTCTGGCAACTTTTTCAGAACATGTCGCTGGCATCAATTTCAGAATGAAAACAATAAAGCTTATACATTTTAACATTAAATATCTTGTCTTTGTACTGTATTCAGTTGAATATATGTCACAAAGGATTTACAAATCATTGTGTTCTGTTTTTTAATTATGTTTTACTCAGCATCCCAACTCTTTGGAAAACTAGGTTGTATATCCTCATTTTTCTGGTAGTGATATTTTTGCTCTTAAGCATTAGAGGAATAAATTTGTTTTACCCTGAATTTTTTAACCCAAACCAATCTTACTCCTTTTGCCTAAACATGACTAAACTCACCAACAAATGTAACAACTACTAGCCAATCAGACAGGGAGTAGCGCTGGTCATTCTTTCGCTATCCTAGGAAATGCAAATTTACTTAGAGGAAGGTTTAACTTTTGTGTCTGGCCTGTTATAAACTGTCCACTCCCTGCTTTGGTCTCTCTTCAGGTGTAGATCCTTCTCTGCAAATCGACAACAGGATCCAGGCCTCCTCCCAGGCTGTCCTCCCAGGTTCCAAACACAACAAGTCTCGGGCGGCCAACACCCGGGATGAACGCTTCAGATCTGGTAATCATGTCTCTGTACTGCCTGAGAGCTTTTAAATGCCTGGTGCTCTTCTTTTATGCCGTAGCTTAACTGTGCTGATGTGTTCTCTCAGATTTGCACACAGAAGCCGTCCAAGCAGCTTTGGCAAAGTACAAGGAGAGGAAGATGCCAATGCCCTCCAAGAGACGATCTGTGTTAGTTCAGTCTTCTGTTGAGGCATGCACCCCGCCAGGTGAGACCTCTGTTCCTGTAAACCCCACTGTTCGCCAAGGGCAAGGTTTATCCTGTGCACACACAACCTAGGTTTATGCTCACACTGGGTTGTTTACACATGCTCCCATGAGCACTGGAGTGTAGGATGCTGACACGCTGTTGTGTCCAGTGGTTGACATGATGTTGCCAAGCATTTGTTACTGGAAAGAAATGTGCAGTTTGATGAATGCGTCCATTCTTTATGACTATAAAGGGCTCAGTTCTCACTGTTGTGTTCCCAGGCAGACCTTCCCACATGAGTTGCATAATGGATGCATAATCAGATTTTTAACATAGTCTCAAAATGTCGACCTTTTGCCGGCTTTTGTAGCAGTTTATACTGAGTGGGCCTGTTAATCTGTTAATGTTGTCATCTTACTGTAGCTTTTTTATTGCGATTTCTTTTTGTATTGTTAGTTTTGCCAACTGCTTCCGAAAGAAAGTGTTTAATCTTTCATCAGTCAGTAAGATATCCATGCAAGATTTAATGACACAAAACTTGCCAGTCTCTCAAACACTGCAGTGGCTTTATCATTGGTGTCTAACAGTTAATTGGTGGGGGGCCCTAGAGCCCCGTGTCATGGGTAAAGAAAGAGGACACAGCGGTGGAGCGAGTAAACGGATTAAGAGCTCAGACATTGGGGTTTGAACAGGAGAAGGAGGGGGCCTCTTCATGGTTGTTTCAGTCACTCTGAGAGATCTCCTACAATCTACTGGGATATATACAGCTAACAGATCCACAAAATCACATACTGTACAAACAAAATAATCTGGAGCTCTGCTTTGTTTTTAAGGCTTATAGCAGCTGCAGGTGTTTGTGTGCACACATTGGCATAGTTATGTTACTTGTTTAAACATTTCGTTGGGGACTTGATTTCAAATGGTAGACTTCATGAGATTACTTTAGTAGAAGTTTATCCGGAGCCATAAAGTTGCTAAAGTGATGGATTTAGTGGATTTTTTGGCAACTGATGGCACTGTGGGTAATATCCTGATGAACATGTCCCAGGATTGTTTGTATCTGTATTTAACACAAATACACATTTATTGACTTTCTCCTTCTCCATCTTTTATCTTGCTAATCTGCAGTGGCTGGTTTACATCTGGTCACGCAACGTTTCTGAACTCTCCCTGTCTGATTGTGAGGAACCAGTAGTAATGTGAGCAAAATCGTTTTTATACTGCCAGACTTGTCATTCAGTCCAGTGTGGCGTGATTTGATGGTACAAGCTTCAACAACATACAGTAAATGTAACTATTGTACAGATCAACTTTTATATATATAGAAATATACAAAGAACATGCAAAAAAACCCCCACATTTTTCAACATCTAATAGTGAAGGTCTTCTCAAATGTACTTTTAGTTATGGTAGGAGCAATGCCTTAAGAATGGCAATGTTTGTCAGATAGTTGTTCAGTCCCCTACTTTGCTACAGACTGACGTAACACAACAGCTAAATGATCTATTGCTATGAAATTTAGGACAGACATTTCCGGTCTCCAGAGGATAAAGACCTGAGACACATGCTGCGTATTTTACTGCCTGAAAAATTCAAGGCACATTGGTTGCGCGCTGGGTGCTTACTCACGTGCCAACTTTCAACCACGTAAAAGCAAGTTGCGCCTGACATTGACAAGCAACCATAACCAGCTAACCATACTGACATTTAACATCTACTAACCAGAAATCCTGAGTGTGGAGCTGATCTTCTACCAGGCATTGTTTCTAATGATGTATCAAAATATTGTCCATGGGAAAGATGTAAAGCTCTGGGTAGCCCTGCTGTAAAATGATTAACTTCTCCCCCATATTTACCACTGACTGATATTTATGTAAGAAAGGAAAGATATATGCCAGCTATGATTGGTTTGTCCTCGTCACATGACGTTGTTGCTGTGTTCCAAAAGTTGAACTAGGTTTATGTCAGAGTGCAGCTGTTGTGGCCTAAAAAACAGGCGCATAGGAAAGTTTGCTCGCTGCGACAGCATTGCCCACACCTTTGAGCACACCTTTTGTGTATCTTCATTGACAACAATGGATTTAAAAGTGCAGACAATGGAGGATAAAGAGGATAAAAACTAGAAAAATATACTATATGTAGGAATTGTCAGCTACTGTATCAACAACATAACAGAAGTTGAAACTCGACCCCAGATTTGCTATAATTGCGGTTTTTGGCACTGTGTCATCATTTTTTGTAGTTTCCTTTTGGATATTTGCTGCTTACGGTCTGGCACCTGCACACTGTGCCAAGGAATGGTTCGAACATAGCAAATAAACAGAAAATCAGAAAATAAAGGCAGATGGCACAGTTGCTGCAGAAAAATACATCCCACACACTTTTAGTGGGTTACAAGTGATGATTGAGAGGGATTATTCTTAAATGACTCTATACATTGTTTTTTAGGAAAAGCTTACGTATTATATACTTAACATAATCAACATTTTATCATGTGGACATTAGTATTTACGTCAAAGCACTGCTGTGCCAAATACGACCTTACTCTTGTCCTCAGTAATAGTAAGCAACAAATTAATCTTTAAAAGTCATTTACCATTTATAATACATTGATGAAGTATAGGTTGAACCTGGATGTTCCAATATGCAGGATGCCTTTTCTACATAGTCAGCAGTGATTGTCACGTTCAGGCTCCAGCCATTATTAAATTGCTTCAGTCAATGGGAATGAATTGATCATCCATATAAACTAGTTGGTGATAGAACACCTCAAGCTTTTAACTACTGGGCTGAAGCTTCATTAATATCCGTCTTTGTTTGTTATTTTTGTCCACTGATGAAATATTGTATTCAAGCAGAGCTCTGTCTCTATTTGGGTTTCCTCTCTTTTATATCCCTCCCAAACTCCAAAGCCCCTCTCTCTGCTTGTCTTTCTCTGATTCATTCTTTACTATCTATTCTTGTTTTTGTTTGTGTATCTGTGACTAATACATCCTTTTCTTTTTCACTTTCCTTCCCATTCTTTCCACCTCTCTATTTTTTACTTTGCATTTGTTCCCTGACCCCCTCTTTCCCTCTCCCTCTGTGCAACTGTGCCAAGGTTACCAAGATTGGGAGAGGGAGGCGAAGGAATAACAAACAGAATCATAAATGTGAGATAAACCCCATGAGTCTGCTGGTTGTAAAGACATTAAATTCTAGCTTGTTATAATCAAACCTCCTCCAGCCTCCCTCTGGCATCCTCTGCAAGGCCACGAGAAAGCTGAAGGAAGGTAACAGTGATTTTTAGAGTCTTGCAATTGATGGGGTTTACTTTAACTGCATACTGTGTATGATTAGAAGGTAGATTGCATAAAGGCTCATTAGTATAGAGAACATTATCAGGCATGTGCTGATCACACACACAAGCTTAATCTCTGTTTTCTAAATGTCTCTCTCATCCCCTCAGTGGACTTTGGATAGGTTTTCCACATCATTAAAGCTTTGTTTTGTAAAGTATGTTCAGAGACTATAAAGCAATATTTTAATATGTGTGAGTGAGTTTTGTACTTTCTATGAGTTGTCGCTGTTTACTTCCTTAATTATGAATAATTGGGAGAAAGTGTGACCTTTCTTTGTAATTTTGGAAACAGTTGTTTCATTTTCTCATGTGGGTGATGGCGAAGCCCGTTTAGGTCTGTCATTGCACTCAGTTCTCTGCAAAATACAAATCTCAGAGTGGCCAGCTCTTGTGTACCTCGATCCTGTTGAAAGAGCAGACGTTCCTGGGAGCTTGGCAGATGAAGTGGAATGTGTTAACTTTGAATGATCCTTACCTTGCTTTGAAGTTCTTCCTGTTTGGGCTATTTTTGCTGAGACCACATGCTCACAGCTGCCTCAAGGGAGGGACAGCAAAATCATCAGTGTCTGCATTTGAACCATAATTACTTAAGCATACCCTACACTGAGTGAAGTCTAATACTAACGTTATAAAGGAAATTTGGTCAGACAATTTCAGTAATGTATGTAATGTTTGCAACTGCAGGAATGCCATTATAAGAAAATTCTCGTGTCTTTTTAGTCTTGAACATCGTTATTCTTGAGGACTGTAATCCAACATACATGAGATTTATAAGTTCTTATAAGTGCCCTGTTATAGTTACTGTAGACATATAAGTTTGTATAATTTGTACCATAACGTAAATATTTCTCTTAAAGGGACAGTTCATCCACAAATCAGAAATACATATTTTTCCTCTTACCTGTAGTGCTATTTATCAGTCTAGATTGTTTTGGTGTGAGTTCCTGAGTGTTGGAGGCATCCGATGAAGAGATGACTCTCAAATATAATAGAACTTGATGACACTCAGCTTGTAGTACTCAAAGCACCAAAAAAGAAAAAAAAACTCAACAGCAATGTCTGTTTTCATAAATCATGACCAGGTTACTCAAGATAATCCACAGACCTTGTTGTGAACATTTTCATGAAATGACTATTTTTTAACTGCCGAACAACAAAATCCAACTGCATGACCGTGCAGAAGAAGGCATGCATCTTCTGCTAGCTTATATGGCACCACTGAGATAGCTAACATTACAGCTCAGCTGAGGGTGACACCATTAATGTGCTATCACTGCCATGAGCCTCTCATCCATAAGTAGATACATGCTTCCTTCTACGCTATGATATGGTTGGCAGGTGTAGTTCGGTAAACAGAGAATAGTTCCTTCTTGAAATTGCTCACAGCAAGGGCTGCGAATTTAAATGAGTCATTATGTCTGGAAAGACACATTGCTGTTGAGTTTTCAAATGTATTTTTTTTGACTGCTTTGAGTAAATTGGAGTGCCATTTAGTTCCTTTATATTGGAAAGAAGGCAGATATCTCTACGGCTGATATCTCCAACGCTCTGCAACTCACACAAAAATAATCTAGACTAATAAATACGTAGCTAGGGCTGGGCGATATGGAAAAAAGTCTTATCACAGTAATTTTTTCATATCAGTCAATATCGATATATATCGCGATACGCATCGAATCACTATTTCTGTCAAGCTTAAAGGTTCCCTTTTACTCCTAAGTGAGATATTAAGATATCATAAGTATAATTTTGATTTGAATATTTATTTTCTGTCAGACATTGAACATGACAGATGTACTGTAGAACAGGCATCACCAACTGGCAGACCTATTCAACTAAAATTGAAAGAGGTCCAGTTGCTAAAATTTCCTCCCAGCAAAGGTCTGAACCTCATACCTAAAATTAATATCATGATTTTTTTTTTTTTTTTTTGAGCTTGTTTGTTTTTTGCCCTCATAGTTCAATGACACAATTTCATGGTGACCATGGTAAACATATGATTCATTATTATTATTTATTAAACTTTCCAGCTTTATATAAAAATTAAAAGTTCCATCTTAAACAAACTTCAGGTAAATTTAAGCACATTGTGCTGATCATAGGCAAACCTCTGTTGACTGTGGGACTCTGACTTGAACTTCTGTGAATTTTCTGTGAAACATCTTTGCTAATAGTCATTTTACTCAGGAAGAAAAATGACTTTTGAGTATTAGTAAAGTAGTAGTACACTTTGGTGCTGTGAGAAGAAGCTCCGCTCTGTCTGTCTGTCTCACTGCGCTGCTGTCGGACTATCAGCTGTTTGAACCGCGATGGTGAAAAGCTGTGGAAGCACATACAACTTGGTTGTCAAACACTGAGCTGTATTTTCCACGGTGCTATTCTTATTATCATTGGCTGTTTTTGTTGACTGTCAAAACATGGCTTGAATGCGTTCTATCAACTATGTCTCACATTTCAATCGAGGAAAAGTTATTTTACGATTTATATCGTTATCCTTTCATCAGCCAGCCCTATAAATAGCACAATAGTAAAGAGAAAAAATATGTAAATTTGTCCTTTTAGAATGATGCCTTTGCTAGTTTTATTCCTTTGATTAAACATATTCAAGTCCACTTTCAGTGTGTCAAAAGACAACCTCTTGTCAAAACACTCTGGTCTGTCTCTTGTCAAAGTCTATCACACTTTACTATTCATATAGTACACATATAGCTGCAGTTGGCAACAATATGCTGAGTGTTTGTGTGGCAATCCAATATAAAAATACATACTCTACCAATGAAGCCATAATACATCTAACGACAAGCACCCCTCAGCTTAACAACTTTCATCTCCATCAAAATCATCTGCCGCTTCTACTCGCTTATATGTACCCTCTCCAGTATGTATAAGTGTAATAATGTATCATCAGCATATCATCTAAATCCTGCAGCCCCATGTCTTTGTCCACTGTTGTGACGCTGCCCTGTCTTGACCTGTCAAACACAGACACCTCCTCAGCGTCAGAAGACGAGGGCTCGCTGCGCCGGCAGGGACGTCTGGCCACCTCCACGCCCTACCAGGGCCACGGCCACCCAGCCGTTGAGCACTGGTTTAACCGTGTCATCCAGGGTTCGTCCACTTCATCCTCCGCGTCATCCACCTCATCCCACCCGGGAGGGAGATCCGTTACCACCACCAACACCACTGCCCACGCAGCCCTCAACGCCAACGCCGCAGCTACCGCACTGGCCGACCTTATGGCACACACCCAGCTAGGTCAGTGGCACACACGCAGTCTCACATGGCATCACATCACGGCTGGTCGATCTGTTATGTTCTTGTCCCCTTTTAATTGAAACAGCGCTCTAATTCCGTTAGAGGTGGTTGTGGGCTGAAGTTGTGTTGTAAAACTAGAATGAGGTTTTCACGGCAAGCAAGGAAAACATATTAGATGCCCCAGATTGTTTGTATAGTATCCCCAGTGTGCTGGTGGAAGATTCCTGATTAAAATTTCATTGTCTTCATGGTAAAATTACACATTCAGTCCTTTAACAAGCCTGAGAACCCACTTCTTACCTGTCTGGTTTTGAATTCCTCCATCTCAATATAAACATGAATAACATAGTCTGCAGCCGTTTTTTTTTTTTGTCTTTCCATCGTCTAACATTTGCTGATACTAGCAAAATTTTGATGTGCTTTATAATTGCCAGCCAACTAGAATTTCTGTCTTGACAAAGGTGACACTTTAACCTGTATTCTGTTGCTCAGACAGTTTTTCTAGAACTGTAGCTCAGTCGCAGGCAGACAGCGATGTCTTTAACATCTGCTACTACCAAAGCATATCTTCCTGCAGATACACACAATCACTCGATGAGACAAGACAAAGGAAACAGAGTTTTAATTCACGTCTTTCTAATTAGTCGTCTCTGTCTGCCATCTCACTGTCATTCAGTCGTGTGAAAGGGCTCGCAGCCACTTCCCCCGTCAGAGATACTCCTTCCTCGTTGCCATGCGAGTGTCACAAGCTAGTTAATGAGATTCAGTGGATTTATCTCCATCCGTCTCACAGCGAAGTGTGATAGTGTCTTGCTTGCGTGTGTGTGTGTGTGTTCATGTGTGTCTGCACGTGTTGCTGGCAGAAGGATATCCTATTAGGATGTAGCAGTCTGATTCCTGTCCAGCTTGTCACCCGTCAAGGTTGCTGTCATAAAGTTGCAGCAGTGACTGGTGCTGAATGGAGCTGTTAATAAATCTCCCATATATCTTGTTCCTTGACCCCTCAAGCTGTCTGTCATTCACTTTAGCAATAGACAATGACTAGCAGGCCGTCAAGCATTAATGAAATTACATATCTGTGCTGTGCACATGTTAGATATAGTTGATTCAATGCCTGTATAAGTTATTAGGTTCAGCCCCCAGTTCTCTGTAACTACAAACTTACATCAATTTCTTTAGGTGTTACCATAGCACTTGAGTGTTTATAGATTAACATTTTAAGCCCAGTTCCCATCACACCACCAGCACCTATACTCCCTTCAGTTTATGAGATACACCTTTAAAATCTAATGCAATCCAATACAAAAGCTTAGCCATAAATGCTACCTTTACGAAGATGGTCAGATGTTTTTTCATTGAGGTTGTAGTTTGCAGTGGTGTTGAACTTTATATTAAGAGGTGTGTCCAATGGGTTGCCCACCCCATTTACAAATATGGGTATAACAATACATCTATCAAGATCAATATATTGATTCGGTGATGAACAATCCAATAGTATTGATGCAAAGAGAAAAAATCAATGCATGTCCACTGTTTCCCACAGAATTAGATGGCAGACCTGAACTAATTATGTCAGAAACACATTTCCATATAGTACAGTCCAGTACAACACCACCACTCGCTACAATTTCAATAATAAACAATTACGGTGGTTGAATCAGTACTTCTCTGACAGTGTAAACAAAAAAACCATTATGATCTTTCTAAATGTAGAATTTGGGGCAAATCTGCTGTTTTGGATTGCTTTCAATTGTATAGGTCTAAATTAAGTGGCCAGGGAGTGTTTACCTCATGCTATTCAAACATGTTTGATTAATTTCCAGGTGTTTTGGCGTTTCCCATAAGGGGTAATGATTTGGTTTAAAGAAATCTTGGCAGTAAATTTTAACAGACTTGTGAAATTTCATTGTAAGAATTTTTTAAAGCTAAGCACAGAAAATGGGGACAAATGGAGGCCGTCACAATGTCCTCAGACTTCCCTGTTAGTCATACTATTCAAGAATCTTGTTCTTTGTGGATAGACTCACTGAGTGGAATAAAAGCTGCTGAATAGAAACATTCATTCATTATCATGGCAGGTAGTTAAAATGGAGGTAAAATGTAAAATCCTTGTTAAAACATACTCTTCTGCAGTTAAAGACTCTTCACTTACAGATAACAAAGCCCTCATAATCACATTCATAAGCTGTCAGATCACTTTGATTGCAAGCACATGAATTACATTTTCATTTACGATAGCCCAAAGTAGGCCTGGCGTTTGACCTTTTAACCCCCAACGCCCCACTCATCACAGATAACCACTCAGCGCCCCCCGATGTGACGGGGCTGTCAGAGCGCTCCTCGCTTCATGCGGAGCGGCCCCAGGTGGCCTCGGTGCGAGGCGTTTCCCGGGGCTACAACCACCACACCAGCGTCATGGAGACTGCAGATGGTGAGTTTCTTACTTGCACACACACACACACACACACATACACACACACACGCACGCACAGAATCACAGTCACCTTTTCCTTCCTCCCCTGCTGTCTGTCCCTCTGTCTTCTCCATAGTCAGTCTGCCAGTCAGACTGACACAAGCTGCTGACTGACCCTCTTGTGTTGCCATGGTAACACTTCATCTCTCCTCCCCCCAAAGACACTACCTTGATACATAATATTTCATTGATGCTAATAAAAATACACAAATGACAATGATTTATAAAGGAACATTGTTAACTATTAGTCCTAAAAAGGAAGAAGATTCATCTTTGCATCAGAGTTGTAAACCAAATTATCAGACGTGACTCTGTCCTGGTCATGATGTTAGTGAATCAGTACATAAATTAAATATGGCCAAACATCATTCATCATTCACACAGCAGTCTAGTATGCACCCAATATTGCCAGCAGTTTGCAGAGGAACCATCGTTGTCTTCAGAGAGTTGCCATAGATGACAGTCTGGTCAAGCAGCCTTTAAAGCAGTGCCATTGTTTTTCTGTCACTCTTCCATCTTCGTTCATTCAACATCAGAGCTAAAATGCTGCTTTTAATTAATGTCCAATGTTTTTAATAAGCTATCAGCCAGGAAACTGGAACACGGCTTCGGCAGGGCTATTACCTTCCTGCCATCCATCCTCTGTCATTAAGAACGTATGCATCGTCTGGGTTTTCACTGCTAATAAATGCTAAGCCAGCCCCCCTTGCTGACACATAAAGGGGAAGGGAGTTAAAAGATGTGAATAGCGACATTTTTATCCCTTATGTTTGGCTGATCAAGATGTTTCAAACCCACGCTGCCTATGCAAGTTTTCCCACATAAGTCATTATAAAAAGGACACAAACAGCAAGACAGCCAACAACAACAGCCTGTGTCTTAGCGCTTTATAAGCCTACTCTCACCTTTTGTCTGGCTGCTGGTAGATTTCTCTATCACACATTCACACGTTCACATTCACACTCAAAGTTAGCAGGACTGTTTCATTGACATCCTGATGTGTCTCTCCTCCAGGCTGTGAGTGGAGAAGTGAAGGATCCCTCAGTTTAATGGATGGTATTTATAACTGTTCTTCCAACTCTATGGCAGTCTGCTGTATGTGCACTCTGCTGCGTGTGCATTTGTGTTTGTGTGTGTTTCTGCCTCCGCCTCCACTGTCAGGTCTAGCACTTGTCCAAACCGTGTGTGTTTTCCAAAAATGTATGCAAAGCTACAGTGAATTCAGTCCTTGGGTTCCCGTGTGTGTGTGTGTGTGTGTGTGTGTGTGTGTGTGTGTGTGTGTGTGTGTGTGTGTGTGTGTGTGTGTGTGTGTGTGTGTGTGTGTTTGTACTGCTGAGTGTGTTGCAAAGGCTTTACCATTTATAGCATCGTAAAGCAATGTCTACCTATATACCTTCAAATTAATGCTATTGGAGCAGTTTGTGTGAAAAGACCTTTTCTATGACAGGTGTAGCTATTCACTCAGGGAATGTAAATAATTAGCATGGAGACATACTTGTTTGTGTGCCCACACTGAGACACTAAGACTTCTCAGTTTATGTTTTTCACTACACTCTGTGACACAAGCCTGTTAGCCTGTAGCCACACAGTGGGTCCTTTGATGGCAGCCATCTAGTGTTGTTGCCATTTTAATAACAACACATAGTTTTGTAGAAAACCTGCCACACAGTAACTGTGATTCCATCTGGAATCACAGTGACGCTGAATATGTTGGTTTCTTAATGCAGCATGCTTACTATGGTGCAGTTTTGTCGACAAATCCAGTGAAAAGACCAAAACCAACAAAAAATCCCACTAAGTATTTTCTGTATATCCAAAGTCTGATACTCTTTTGTGCCATAGACCTCAATTGTTGCCCAAAAACTATTAAAATCACAACAGTGAGCCAAACTGTTGCGCTGGGTTACATGTTTATTCATCATGATAAACATATGCATTGTTGTTTATTTTGAACCAATCCAGCATTAATCTCTATAAACAGATTCTGCATATGTATACAGAATCTGTCTGTGACGGGACAACATATTGATATAGAAAATTTTGTGTTTTTTGTTCTGAGTTATATTGACCGTCCAAGTTATATTGACCAATCACCTTTGAACAGAAGGTAAACAGTCAGTGTGGAGAGGCAGAGCACATTGGACGTGATGCAGTTTTGGAACCCATCAGCCATCGTTTGAGACGAGTGAGGTTTTAAGAAACTTTTTAAAAAAAAGTGTTGGCATTGATTTGTTTGCAGGTATTTGTGAATATAGATTAGCCAAAATGACCAACACACAGAAAAGGAAGTCTTTGCTTTAAAATCCGCATGCTACACCGGATCAGCTAGAAATATTTGAGTAGGGATAGCTGCGACTGGATCAGCCATGCACCCACCGACCATTAGTCCTCAGTCAGTCCCCTTCGCTCATTGTTCCAGATGCGAAAATTTGGAGAAAATGCTAAGTTAGCATTTACCTAGCTGTGAAGTGTTAGAGATTAGGGTAAGGGTTTCATCTTGTTACTTATAAAGTAAATCGTGTCTTTATCTGTAATGAATAAAGCAAGTGGATGGAGTGAATTATCCTTGTGTTTGGCCTCAAATTTAGTCACTACAAGTGGCTTTGTAGCAGAGTTCAACTTACTGTGGGGTTAGTAGGTTTGTCTTGTACTGGTGGTGGGTGCGGTTTGAAGGGGCATGTTGTGTAGGCTGCAAACAGAATGTGGCTGCAGCTATACATGTCTTGAAATATTGGCCCTCGCCCAGGCCCCCCAAGAAAGCCGCTCAGCCTTGCTTCCAGTTACTGTGACCACTTGTGGTATTGCTGCAAAAAAATTCCCTGCAGCCAGAAAAGCATTTTCTCCATAGCCCACCAATATAAAAGAGACATCTGTAATATAGCACAGGACACCTTGAACTGCTGTAAGGTCAATTATGACTCTTTCTATTATAAATTGTTAATTCATGGTGGCTTTATATCAGTAAAACCTTCCCCAAGTAGCCAAAAATTGTTAAAAAGTCCTTTTCATCAGCAGGAGAAACATACTGCGCATATTCAGTGGGCTGCATACTGTGGAGGTAAACCCAGAGGTGAGGAACTTTTTTTGCATATGCACCAGGCAAGTCACTCCAATGGAATGAATAGGCGCATCTGGTTGTAATTATTATTATTTTTATACATCTATGCCACCAGAGGCTTTATAGTTGTCAGACAAACACACGATGGGTTAAAATATTGATCTAACATAAACCTCCCCTGTGCTGCAAACACCTACTAGAGCCCCAGATGTTCAGTCCCTAACAAATGCTCCTTCATTTTAAATAACTTTTGATTAAAAACTGTGCAACTATGCTGTTTTAGGAAATTACTTTCTAAAAATGACAATACAGCAAATTGTGAACCTTTTTGAAATAATTACGACCTCAGTAGGAACAGATGAGCTTGGGGCTTAGAGAAACAGACAGGCGAGGAAGTCAAAAATATGAAGAGACAGACTAATACAATGTTAGTTTTGGTCTTTCCATGGGATTTCTTAACAATAAGAAAAATGTAGAATAAGGGCAGCCTGGTGGTGAATGCAATTCTGTTTGTTGTACATATTATTGCGAAGACTTGGTGTGCCATTTTCCTCCCAAATTAAACAAGAGCCAGTGTTTGCTACAGTAATTTGATGCTGTGGATGGATAAATTATAAAATTATAAAATGTTAATTATAGTCATCATCAGAGGAGGGTCCTGGTTGGCTGTGGTTTTAATGATCTAGGCGCTTCAGTAGGTGGGGTTCAGGGCCCTCAGATGTTGCCCTGTGTGTCTGGGGCTTTCTAATTGGCCCATCAGGTGCGCCGCTGACCCCCACGCGTCTACTCCCAGTACATCTGTCCCTACATGAGGAGGCAGCAGAGGCTGTCTGAGCCGGGCTTATTATAGTAAGATATATCAGGCAGGCAGCGTGCAGCTGTGGCCCTCATCTCCTGTGACTGTCTGGAATGTCTGACACAGACCACCCCTCCCAAACTAAGTATGAATTCATGTGGAGGAAATGTTGTCCGATGATGATTATAGTATAGTATATAATTATAGTATAGTAGACATACCCGTGTCCAAATTCTTCGTCTGTTGTTTCTCTCCTTCCCTGCTTCTTCATTAATGTCTTTACAAAGCCACATTTCTCTAAGCAATTTCAACAAGCACATCAAATGACATGCATGTATTTTGACTTGACTGTTGGTTTCATAGTTGCAGAGCATATGCGAAACAGACACCTTTTGAGACACCTCATGAATTCCTTTACTGCAGGGAGGGCATCGTTGTTGCTAGGCAGCAGGCAAGAAGGCTCCTCTTCCTCTGATTTATGCAGCCTCTGAGGTTTGTCAGTGATTTTAGAGAGTACTGAAGGACTGCTACCTTTGACCTCCAGATGACTGTAGAGGACCTCGAGGTCCACTGTTTTGTCGTGCTACAGTGTGAGTGACAGCTGGTTGTCCTCTGTGACGCATCAGAGCACCACACTGACCTTTTCTCTTCTCTTTTCTTGTCCTCCCCTCATCCATCTCCTTCTTACTTCATCTCTCAATCAATTCGTCTGCATGTCTTTTCTATACATTTCCAACCCACCTATTCTCCATATCTGTATATCTCTCCATATCCTTGCCTTGCAATGTTTATTTCCCCCTATCCTTTTTCTTTTCATCCCCTCCACTCTCATTGTGTAGGTGTCCCGGTCAACAGTCGTGTCTCCTCCAAAATCCAGCAGCTGCTCAACACTCTGAAGCGACCAAAGCGACCGCCGTTGCGAGAGTTCTTTGTTGACGACTTTGAGGAGCTTTTGGACGGTAAGCCGTCCTAAAAGTAATTACATCGCCTCTATTGAATCAATAAATCATGAAAAAAAAGCATGCCTCTTTCTGCAGTGTGATCAGCCTACTGATTGTGAGTGTTCAACAGTTAAAGTCAGTATTTGATACAAACACTGCTGCTCTTTTGACTGTGACAGCCACATCAGAGTTTTCCAGCTCCAGTATTGGTAATTTAATGAAATTCATCTTGCAGCGGAGATAAAAATGCCACATTGACCTCGCCACGCCTTGCAGATAAATAACCGAGGTACACTTTTAGATCAGTGGTTGTTATTTTGTATCTTGGTGGAGCTGAGACCACCAGGTGTGCTGAGGGACACACACACACACACACACACACACACACACACACACACACACACACACCCACACACACACACACACACACACACACACACACACACACACACACACACACACACACACACACACACACACACACACACACTGGACCAGCCCTGTCTAACCATTTCCTCCATTCCAACCAGCCCATCATGGGTTTTGGGTGGTACTCTGCCAGGCTGAATAAACACTCTGAAAATGAATAAGCTGCAGGAATAGTAATACATCAGCAGGTAATTGTAAAGCTTCCCTGAGTCTGGCACGGAAACTGTGGCACGACAAACCTCTGTGGTGCACGAAAACACACAGAGCTGAAATGGCAGCAGGCTTAACACTATCTGTTCCTGATAGGGGTGTTTTATTTGGCGGGGGGACATCTCGCCAGCTCAGTTAAACAGCTCTGAACTCCACTCACTGGGGAGTTTAGGAGAGTGTGAGGGGAGAATAGTGACGGAGAGATGGAAGTCAAATAAAAGAGCAGGTAGGGTGCTTGAAGGGAGGGTTGGTGACAGATAAAAAGAGAAAACCTGTGCCTTTCAATACGTTTCTCAGGAATTGGTATCTGAGGCAGCGAAGACTGATAACGACAGTACTCAGCTCACATTTAAACCTCCAGATTTTCCTCCTCCATCACTCCCATCTTAGTGTCTTCTCAGGAGAGTTTTGTGATTCACAGACACAGTCACAAAACAGACATACACCGAACCACCCTCACAATGATGCCCTTTTCTCTTTCCCATTCAGTCCAGCAGCCGGATCCCAACCAGCCAAAGCCAGAAGGCCAGCACATGAGTCCCTTGGGAGGAGAGCCTCTCGGGGTGGTTAACAACTGGCCTCCCTCCTTGCCAGCAGCCTTACAACGGTGGGGCACCACTCAGCCCAAGAGCCCCTGTCTGACGGCACTCGACAATGCTGGCAAACCCATCTACACACTAACCTATGGTAGGAAGCAACCTGTGTGTGTTTGACTCAGCATTCACAAAACAATTTGACCTTTTGTAATCCATTCTATGTGGATTTTCTCCGCAGAAGTAATGGACGAGGAAGTGTCTGTCTCTGCATAACTTAATTTATAATTTGCCGTTATACTCAGCTATTTTGTATGTGTTTGTATGTTGATTTAAAGGTCTGGGATTGTGGAAATTAAATGAAGTATTTGACACTTTATGTTCACCTCTGTAGGTAAACTATGGACCCGCAGTCAGAAACTGGCCTACACTCTTCTTAACAAGCTGAGCACCAGGAATGAACCTTTGCTCATGCCCGGGGACAGAGTAAGTCATGAGATAAAACTGGTGGTTAGTTGCATGTCACAGTCTGCATTTAAGGCATTTAACTGAGGCTCCCAAAATGATATTCAGCAAGGGAAAGACTGTATCTCTCTGAACCGAAGTAGTGTTGAAAATGAATTTAGATGAAAAGGACAAAGAAGCAAAGTTGAATTCTAGACCTTAAATTAAGAAAATATTATTAACATATCAGCCAAATCAAAGTCCTAATACTTGTGATTGCTCCCTTACAGAAAGTTGAATGGCAGTGTCTTGTCTTCAAAAGTACAATATCAGTACCTCATTACAGAGAAAAATGCTTACATGGATCAACAAGACAGAATCATACCTACACCAATGTAGGTGGCCAATGGTCTTTTCAGAAATGTGGAACATATGGAACAACATATGGAAAAACAATTAAAAACCCCAATAATTCTATTTCTTTTGCTTTACTCCATGATATGTTGCCTTGCGGCGACTCCTTTGCCTCCAGCTGGATACCTTAGGCTTCTGCTGTGAGCACATTGAAATCATGATGGGAAAAAAAAATCAGTCTCTTCCAGCCTATGGAAAATGAAAGAAAATGAATATACACAGCGCCTGAAGTTGAAGTCATCCTTGATAACGCCTCGTCACGTAATGACCCCGTAATGAAATAGCTGTATAGTGTTTCGATACAGTCAATAAAAGTCAGTAAATGGTGAAGTGATCTGTTTGATTACTTTATATTAATGTAATAAATATACAAATGTCAATTAGAAAGAAATAGGAAAATGGTTTTTCATTCATTAATTCATTCATTTTTATTTCAGTGTCATGCCTTTGTGGCCCATCCCACATGGATTACAAGTCACCATTTTTCCACAACCATTTTCTGGTCTTGCATGTACAAAACAAATTGGGGAAAAAAGCAAAGAAAGAAAAGAAACTCAAAAGTAAAAACAAAATGAAACAAAAAACATCTCAAATGAACTACTCACATGAAAATCTACATTCAAAGTGATTTAGTGTTGGTTAGCTAGCATGATTGCACAAGGATTCGTAGTTATCCTAACATCAATGTTGCGTACTGTAAATCAAATGTTTTTTTTGGGGGGGTAGGCCAATTTGTCTTTGCTAGTAATATGTGGATATACATCAATGTCTCTTCTCAGACATTTTAATTTTTGGGGGAAAAAACAACCAAAAAACCCTTAAATTAAAACTTAAATGATCAAACAATAATTTGGCACCAGATACTAGATCTCAGCTTATCACACAGAGATCTTTACTGTGTACATGAATTATATTCAGCACAATTTTCCATAGTACTATATTTAGTATTTATTATCTAAAAAGTGTGCAGTTTAGGTTTAGTTTGGTTTTGGTTTTGTTATAATAATCATCCGCATATAGTGAAACCCACAAAGACATAGCAGCCTACGAGCCGCTTCCACTGTAGCTTTAAGGGAGAGCAAGTGTTTGGTTTCAGAATCTTTTGGGAACTGCATAACATTGTGCCATAATAAAGCATGTCTACTTCAACTGCAGGTTGCACTTGTTTTCCCCAACAATGACCCTGTGATGTTCATGGTGGCCTTCTACGGCTGTCTCCTGGCAGAGCTGGTACCTGTGCCTATTGAAGTGCCACTGACCAGAAAGGTAACGCTAATACAATCTCCTGGGAACGTGTTGTCATTTTTAATGTGTGCTACATAAACATTGAAGTGCAGTAGTGACCCCTGCTGGACATCTGACCCCTAAATAAGACCCTCAAACAATGTTTCCATTTAGATATTTACGTTCCAATTCCAATATCCCAGAATATGTGTTTGCACCACAGAACATCTTCCTTCTTGGTAATGTGTTGAAGGACTACATCCCCAGCAGCAGCATTATCTTTTATAGATGTTCTAATTACAGTGTTTTGATGCATCGCAGTTTCTAGCACATCCATCAGCTCAAACTGAACCAAATTTCTCCCAAAATTAGTTACACTGACTGAATATTAATGCCTGTTCTTGTTTGCCCTTTATAAGTATGCTGTTGGAAGACGCTGTGCTATAATTAATGAGATTTGAGGGAGGTGAAATGATGTGTAATTCCAGTCAAAATATTAGATCACAGGCCAACTGTTCTCGGGAGTCAGAAATCATTCGCTGACATTCTTCCTCCCTCTCTCTCTTTCAATCCTTCTTCCTTTTTCCATCCCCCTTTTCTTCCTCTTTCTTTGTCTGCTTCAGCCAGTATCTTACATTTTTTCTCGCCTTTCTGCACAGTATGGTTTGCACAGCACGAGTCTGGCCGTAAGCTAATTTACACAGCCAATCAAATATGAGTGAGTGTGTGTCAGATCTTGGGCTTCATTCCTGCCACGATTGCGCTTTGATGCTCGGCGGTGGAGTTTTTAATAGTGATTGGCCGTCACTCTGCTTTCTTACCTGCTGCTTCTTTGATGTACGATGCTCTGAGGTTTCCTCTTTAGTCATCATCCTTCTTTCTCTCCCTGTTACAATTCCCACAATCCCTCAGAACATCTCAAAGCTTTCATGTTCCGAATTATATAGTTCTTAATAGTTGATTGTTGTGTGACAGGCACCATTTGCCAAAGTTTTTGCTAGTATTGACTCCTGTTTTTCATCTTTTTTGGTCCCCCAGGATGCAGGAAGTCAGCAGATTGGCTTCCTGTTGGGCAGCTGTGGCGTCACATTGGCACTGACCACTGACGCCTGTCAGAAAGGCTTGCCCAAAGCACAAACGGGGGAGGTAGCCACTTTCAAAGGTACAGTCTGTTTTATTTTTCATTTTGACTGTCGTTCTGTATAGTTTCATTTGGATTTAACTGACTTCATGTCTCCATCTCTGCAGGCTGGCCGCGGTTGCTGTGGTTTGTGACGGATGGAAAACATGTCGTGAAGCCTCCAAAAGACTGGCATCCTCCAATACGGGAAGCAAGTAATGACATCGCCTACATAGAGGTAAGTGAAGTTGCACTGATGTTACCAATGAAGCAAATCTAGATTTCTTACATATATTTATATTGTATGTATTTTAATATTTTTTGAGCTGTTAATCATTGGGTATGAGGGCATTCAAGATTGCTGCATTTTAATAGTCATGGACTACTCCCAAAAAAGTAGTCATCTTGTGGATTAATCGCAGGAGATATGCCATACTTTTATATCCAGTGACAATGATCAATCTTGGGCTTTGAAGCCAATTTGACATAGTGGCCAAACTGTAGAATTACAACTTTGGGTCAGAAGTTAGACACTTGGCCAGTAGGAGTTAGCTGCTTGGCCGTATAGATGTGTAACAATAACTAGATAAGTGGACCCTAAGATGGCACCTTTTCAGTCCAGTGAAGTTGCTCACTTGGTGTATAGGTACAGGTCTACTGCTTCCCTGCTCAGCTCATAGACTTTACATTGTGATCATATCACAGATTTTCACTTTTCTTGGCTTGAATAAAGTTTTACAAATGTAAAACCTACATGGCGCAAACACACAACAGAAAGAGTTATAATTAACTGTGTTTTGCAGTTCGAAGTGTCCCGTGAATGGTTTTACAGACATCTCTTCGGGGCTCTCTGGGGAAAATATTTTTCGAGTACCAGGGGATTTCTTTCGCCTCAATACCAAAACGGGCCACTGGGAAAAATTGGTAGCAAGGTTAAGTGGCGTTCTATGTTATCTATGTTAAACGGCAATTTAAGTTATGTCCACTGTTGGTTGTTAGAAATGGACAACAGTGTCAAACAGTGATTTTTTTTATCGCCAGCTAGTCAGCTATTCTGCGAAAACCTTATTATAATCCATGTATATATAATATACATATAATCCATGTTTCTTTTTTTTGTAATGAAACTGGTTAACTTTTTGTTCTGTATTTCCTGCATCTAGTATAAAACCAGCAAGGAGGGGAGCACCATGGGGATTACAGTGTCCCATTCAGCCATGCTGGTTCACTGTCACGCACTCACACAGGCCTGCGGCTACACTGAAGGTGAGGAGGACATTCTGCATCCACCCAAGTACCCATCACTTCATTTTGCTCTGTTTTCTCCATCATCCATTAATTCTGCTGAGACTGAAGAAAGCATCCAGTTTTCGGTGTTAGCATGTGCTAAAGAGAAAGAGAAAGAGAGGACAGACCACTTAACTGGATGTAGTAATGATATAATGTAGGAATATGCATTAAAAAGTACATATTGGACTTGATTTTAAAGTTGGTGTGTTTTGTTCTTTGCTCTACTGCAGGTTAGATAACGCAGAGCACATTCATTGAATAAACCTAATTTGAAATCTATGATATTATAGAATTTCCCCTTTCTGTTGCTTACAGATCCTATCAATGTGTAATTACAGTCTAGTTTGATAAATGCAGCCGTTCGGCTGGTTGTGTTTCTTGCTGAGAACGTATGGTACTTCCTCTCCTCCAGTGTCCCAGTTTTGCTCTAAATAACTCCTAACTGCACCAGCAGCCCCTGGAGACTCTCCAGGTCTGTTTCTGAAACTTAGTTTAGTGCTTCACTCAATCCAACATTGCTACAATCAGGATTTACTCATCATTACACAACTTACTTTATGTTTCAAAATAATGGGATGATGTGTGTTTGCTCTATTGAAGAATGTCAGATTAAATGTCTCAAACTTGGCAAAATCTCCCTTTTCATTTACAGCTGAAACCATAACCAACGTCCTGGACTTCAAGAGAGAAGCAGGATTATGGCATGGTGTTCTTACTGTGAGTGATCTTTTAATTGTCTGGTTAAGATAATTGGAGGGTTAGAAATAGAGCTGGATAGATTCATAATCAGTTTGCTGATAAATGATATGATTTATGTGACTGACATGTTCCCTATGAGGTCATTATCAATACATAAATGCATTCAAACTAATGAAGCCCTTAATAAAAACACATCGCTCATAACACAAGTGTTTTATACCTGTAAAAATATTCTCTTTCTTCCAACACATAAAACCCAGCTGTAATTAACTGGTTTCAGACATACTGTGGAATTTACATACAGCTCATATATCATGTGCTCTTACATGTTTAAATACTTAAATTAAAATAAATGCTTTATTTATACTCTTTGCGGTAAGTGATAAAATCTTGTCATGACTCGCAGCTTGTTTACAGTGACATCATGCATTTCTGACATATTTTGTTGCTTATGTGATGCTTGTCTGTTCTCATGACAGAGTGTCATGAATCGAATGCACGTGATCAGCATTCCTTACTCCCTGATGAAAGTCAACCCTCTCTCCTGGATACAAAAGGTGCACACGTATAAAGGTGAGGGTTGATTCAACCTGATGTTACTCTGCTCACTGCATCTCAGCCCTATGAAGAGGAATTTAATACAGGATAAACAAACTTAAATGAATCTAATTGTAGGGTAAACCCATTCATTTGTTGCTACTGTAGTGCATTAGATTTCACTTACAAAGCTCACATTCATAACAGCACAGGTTGTTTACAAGAAATACTTTGACAAAAATGCTTTGGCAGCTTGCTTGATGGTGAAATGACAGTTTACCCAATGTGTTATTATTGTGTTTACCGTCTGTATGCCAGAGTGAGTCTGTTTCTCATCACAGTTTTGATTCTCAGTGCACATTTGACAGGGGAGGATGGATTAAAGAAATAGTTTGTTGGACTCATTGATTTCTAATTCAACTGTATTAGCCCATTGGAGGTCGAGGACAGGAGGCTTGCTGTGCTAAATAAAATTCAGCTCCTTTCTGGTCCAAGCTTTGCTGAGTCACCTGTTGGCAACTGAGTCAGATGATGCTGCCATTTGCTGTCAGATTTTGTGATCTGTGATTGGCCGTCAAGCCGAATAACAGGGGTGTTGATTGGGTGATTCTATTGTTAAGCCTGTCTCTTTGTCTTTGTATCCCCTTGCACAGCACGGGTTGCAGTGGTGAAGTCAAGGGATATGCACTGGTCTCTGCTGGCTCAGAGAGACCAGAGAGACATCAGTCTGAGCTCACTGCGCATGCTCATCGTTGCTGATGGAGCTAACCCATGTGAGTCCAACTGCTGATTCTCGTTAATAAAATAACCTCTGTAAACACCCTGAAGCCACAAGAGATTATTATTGATTAATTTTGTTTGTGTTTGCTTGTATATCAGTTTGACTGCCACCGTATGTGTATGTGTGTTACCACAGGGTCGATATCCTCCTGTGACGCCTTCCTCAACGTGTTTCAGGCACGTGGGCTGCGACCTGAGGTGATCTGTCCATGTGCCAGCTCTTCAGAAGCCATGACTGTCGCCATCCGCAGGTTAGCTGCTGTTACTGCACCCCATAAGAACAAAAGCAACCTGCCACCACTTTGCCTCACTGTGCTGTTAAATCACACTGCATTTGCAACATTAGCTGCATTCTGCAGGAAGAGGAGGGAGATATGTGCTTCTTTAACATGGGTACAACGTGTAGGATGTCTCAGCTTTTTGCTGATCACGGGGCTCAGGCCTGGAGAGGGATTGGGGTGACAGACAGACTAAAAACACATGCTTCAAATAGGCTGTTTTCAAAAGAGGAATGCCTTTTTTGAGAAATGAGTGACACTCTAGAAATATTGTAATGGATCCAGAGTCTTTATCTCACAGATTCACACGGTCGTCAGTTCTCCCAAAACCATATGCCTCCTTTTAAGGTGTCGGTACTGCTGTGATAGAGACAGTGTACTAAGGCCATCCACTGCCTTTGAACCAAGATAGAACTGGCATCCTATGCTCTGTTTGCCGCTGAAAGCAGAGGAAATGAAGAGGTATTCGTGATAAATTAATTTAACTCAAGGTTCCATGGTAATGGAAAACATAGAAAAGTCATGGAATTTGAAAAAACTCATTAAAAGGTTTGGAAAAGTCATGGTATTTTGTTTTTTGAATTGTTACAGTAATCTTTTGTGGATAACCTTCAACTCATTGTAACTTAATGTCAAATGTATTTGCTGCAGCTGTGGACATAGCGTAGCTCTAATATGTGTTGATGTGTAATGTTTTGTTAACCATTTTGTCATTATTTCACGTATGTGAGTTGCAATTATATTAGAACCAAGTTTGAATCTGATATGTTTAAAAAACACCAGCAAGTGGGGCAAGAAAAAAATGTTATCATGGGTCCTTGAAAAGCCATGGAAAAGTTTTGAATTTTTTTCCAGGAAAACCTGTGGGAACCTTGTAAGTCTCTCCTTGTGTGACACTGTGTTTGTGTCTATGTCCTGCAGACCTCCAGAGATGGGTGTTCCTCCTCCAGGGAAGGCGGTGCTGTCTATGGGTGGGCTGAGCCACAGTGTAATCCGTGTGGACACAGAGGAGAAACTCTCTGTCCTCACAGTGCAGGATGTGGGACAGGTCATGCCTGGAGGTAAAGTACACTCTGCTGCAGTTAATGAGTCAAATGCTCAGGACAGAGATGAAAGAAGGAAGATCTATATTGACACCACTTTCTGTCCCAAGAGACTTGAGATGATATTACTTGATAAACTAAATGGTTTCACATGGTTTACATGTTGACACTGAATTTTTTCTTTAACTATCTCAAGCCCTTTGCATGGGATTATTCTAACCAGGGGACCTCTTAATATGAAGTAATTGTGAGGTCTTCTGTGATCTCAATCATGTGCGAATTTGCCATGTCCATAATTTTTTAAATAAAAATTCCACTGCAAATTACCTGCCATATTTCACAAAAGACGGAGGTTATTTGATATATCAGTCTTGGGGGAATTGTCATCTCTGTAATTTGGGGTTGTATTTGAGTTTTTTGTTTTGTCCGCACCTCTTTTCTGCCTCTTTCTTGCACAGGAATTACTGTAAGAGGGCTGTGGTGGCAGTTATGAATAAAAGTTTTGAGAGCAATTTGGGTGCAGGAGGCTACACAGGATGGAGACCCATTTGCTGAAAGCCTGAACTCAAATCCATTAGAAGAACAAAATCTTGAATGATGATTAGATGACAATGTGTGGTACAATCTGTTCTGTTTGTTTAACCCACAATTGAAATATAAAGAATTACAAAAGATTGCTTGCATCATAACCAGGGGATATTGTCAGTAAATACAGACTTTGTTTATGCTGTGCAAATGTGCCACACAAAATTAAGACATGGGGGCATAATTTCTAAATTACATAAGGTTCCCTGTTAATATTAGTCCTGTAAGAATAGGGCTTTATTCAACTGCTTTAGTAACATCGGATGATATTTATCTGCTAAAGTTGAGGTAACAAAGTGTTTAAGATGTTAGGCAGCTCAAAGGCCTCTTGTTTATACTGTAATTTAATAATTAAAACATAATTACAAAGCACTTTTATGACGATAAAAATAATAATTCATCCAGTTAAATAGTGAGATTTGGCTTAAATGAAATTTAAACATATTTTATGTCAGGAATTTTCAGCGACTATAAACAGTATCGGCAGGGAAAGCAAAAGTGGAAGCCAACCTCAGCTTGACCTCTGACTTTTCTCATTACTGTATTTGCCTTTTTCTTGGCACTGAGTCTGAGATTTTTGTAGCTTCCTCTTGGATGTGTGCTGCTTACAGTCTGGCACCTGTCTGCTACTATTCATAAATTCCTGACCTCAGCTGCGTGTTGTGCAGGAACATCCTGAAAAGAGCAAAATCAGAAGAAAATGAGAAGGCAGAGGGCAGAGTCTCTGCAGACAAATGCACCGCCACACATATCTAGTGTGTTTCAAGTGATGATAAAGAGGGGTTACTTTTGCCTAAACAGGAATCTGTAAACTAATTTAGACATGATATTTTATTGTCCCTAATATCCCACCCTCCTGTCATCTCTGTGTGTCTCCAGCTTTGATTTGTGTGGTGCGGGTGGAGGGGACGCCGTATCTCTGTCAGACAGATGAAGTTGGAGAGATCTGCGTGAGCTCAGGTAGCTCGGGTGTAGCTTACTACGGCCTCCCGGGCATGACCAAGAATATCTTTGAGGTCAGTGTCTTATTTCTGGAACTGGTCAGGTGTGAAAACCAAAGTTTCTGTAGATAGTGTTTTAACTTTGTTTATCACTCAGATCACTGTTTAACTGCTGCTGGATAAAACATATTTACATAATTCAGTATGTAACAACATAATTCAAAATATCAAACTGTCAGGAGAAGGAAAGATTGAGTTTTTTTAAACTTGGTGATCCTGAATTTTTTCACGTAATAAAGATTGAAGAAAGGATACATAAAATGGCACTTTGGAATAGCACCAAATTGAAACTTTTCCTCAAGGATTTTGTGTAAATTCAGTTAATTGTTTACCTTAATAAAACATTTTCAAAATAATGTTAGGAATGTTAGGTTTGCACCATTATTCTACAGTCTTCATCTTTCTCTAGGGTCACACAGCATACTCTGAATGCTTTATTGACTTTTTGATCATTTATTGCCACTCGATCCAGTATGCAAATGCTAACTCATGCAGAGTTGTATCAAGTAAAGGCAATTGAAATATTTTGTCCTTCATCCATGGATGTGTTTTTAACAGTGTTGTGTCTATTTGCAGACCATCCCAGTAACATCATCTGGGATTCCCATCAGCGACAGACCATTTACCAGGACCTCACTGCTGGGCTTTGTGGGACCAGTGAGTTTCGCATCATTAATATACAGTTTTTTAACTTTACTCTGCACTGCTGTCTGTCTAATAGGCTATTAGGCTTTAGCATCAGGATAGCCCCGTTTTCAACATGTGAAATGTAATTTTGCTAAACCTGCCCGGGATCAGCCCACTCAAATGAGATTAGACAAGATAAAACTATTGATCCACAGAGGATAATTTGGTTGTTGCAGCAGTGCAGACACTGATTAAGTACAGATAAATAGAGAAAATAAAAAAATAAAAGAATAAATAATAAAAGAGTCAAATAAAAAATAAACTAAAATACTATGTAAAAATATACAAGCACACACAGAGACAGAAAGTCTGTTTTAACAACATACACAAGATTGATATGGTTAAATAAACAAATAAAATTCATAGAAATTTTCAGTTAACATTCAATTAAACAAATCACAAAAGTGTACCTTTGGAAGTATTTTGCCATGCAGATACAGTAGTTTTAGTTTTATTTGTTCAGTATTTGAGATATACAGTATGCCTGTTAGGCTTCTGCTGGGAGCTCATTAAAATGGAGGAAAATTTAATTGAATTTTAGCTGGAAAGATTATTTTAAAGAAAATAACTGTAGTGTATATCTCCAAAAACTGTATCTCAGTTCCTCTAAAAAATTTGCAGACCTCTCTGAAGACAGTTTTCATATGGGACTATTTCTCCAGTACAGTAGCTCCAATAAAAGCAGAGATGTCTGTTTATTTAGAAATTGTTAGTTTAGACAAACAACTGGCTACACTTTAAAATCAGCAAAGAAGAGAATCATATTTTAAACTGTCACAAACTGAAATTATCCAGGGCCAGACCCCAATGCTACTACCCCTTTCCCAGCATGGAACTGGTTCCATTCCAGTCCCTGCCCCATATTTGGAACTGTTCAGGATGTATTTACAAAAAAACCAAAATGGTTCAGAACCTGAAAAGTTGGTTCTAAGCTAGAACCGCAAGAAGCTAGCAGGCTTTCCTTAAACTGAAGTGCAAACAGTGATGACATCAGTGGGCATCATGCTGTACAAGTTAGAAAGTGAGGATGGAGAGGGATATAACGGAGAAGTCAAGTGAGAAATTGTCAGATAAAAAAGAGAATTATTAATAGTTGGTTCATGTTTGTTACTTGGTAAAAACAAATATATGTAATAACAGAACAAAAATTTGCAGATAGTCAGTGTAATTCCTGGTTTTTCTTCTGCTGTTTACCTATGTTGATGACACATCTTTGATTACAATGATTTAGCACAAAACCGGTGGAAATGGGGGCTGCTAGACAGCACCAAGGCCCAAAGAGTCCTAAACAGAACCGGTTTAAGAGCCAGAGCTAATTTGAAGGAAAAGGGGTATGAGTGAGGCAAAAATGATGGTTTTTATTCCTAAACTGAAAGTAGAGCTCTATTCTGTTCAATAACTGTCTTGAGGTTTTCAGTTTCCAGTGTACTTTTACCTCACATGCTAGTTGTATGGATGTATACTGTACTTAAGATTGGGGCAAATATCAAGCTCTGGCCGTCTAACAGTATGTGCTCTGTGATTCCCACCAGGACAGCCTTGTGTTTGTCGTGGGAAAGATGGATGGGCTGATGGTGGTCAGTGGGCGGAGACACAATGCTGATGACGTGGTTGCCACAGCACTGGCCGTGGAGCCCATGAAGTTTGTGTACAGGGGGAGGTAAACAAGAACTCTGTACTTCTCTGCATATTTCTCATGCTGTGTCCACTGAAGGTGCATTGTTTTCCAACTCTGCACAGTGTTTCAGGACAGCAGAAACTGAGCAGTTTAATTGGAGTACAGTTTAGTTGTGAAGTGTTTTTTTATTTTTTGTGTTGCAGGATAGCGGTGTTTTCTGTGTCTGTGCTGCATGACGAGAGGATCGTTGTTGTGGCAGAGCAGAGGCCAGACGCCTCTGAGGAAGACAGCTTCCAGTGGATGAGTCGCGTCCTTCAGGTGCACATTGTGATCTATGTTTTTATTCACATCTTGTCACTGAGGACAAAATAACTGAAGGGCTGTTAATATTACTCCTTAGGTATTGATTTCAACAACATGTCACAAGGTTTTAGATCATTTTTTTTGTCCCCAAGGAAATAATCATTTTTTTCATGTCAGCTCCACAAAGATACTCAGCTTGCAGAACCTTCAAACTACCTTTAGATTATTATTATTATTTTGTAGTTCTTTCATTTTTTTAAAATTCTAAAATATGGGCTGTTGTAGGTTCATTGAATTCATTAATAAGGATGATTTTGCTATGCAGCTTGTGGACAGAAAATCAGTGAAGCCTTTTTGCATGCTTTGGAAGTGGGTTTAAATTGAAAGTGAGTGAAGAATACACAGCACATCAATATTTTTGTCTTAACATGGGTTATTTTCTAATCTCCATGTGCATATAAAAGAGATTTTTTTTAAAAACAAGAATAACTACAGGTGAAAACATCACCTACTGTATGGTGTTTACTTAAATGAAAATTGGACCAGGAAAAACACTAAGGCCCCTGTTAATTTTTAATTGTAAAATTTAAGCAACTTCGCCTGATTGTCTTTACAGCTTTGCTGATCTCCAGTTGATCAGATGTTGAGGTTTCATGGTGTTAATGACAGAACTTTAGGCAGCTCAAAGGCCTCTTGTTTATACTTTAATATAACATTTGAAACAGAATTACAAAGGGCCTTTATGGCAGTAAAAAAAACCCACAAAACAATTCATCAAATTTAAGAAGTGAGATATGGCCAGAAGTAGGGCTGTTTTTTGTTTTAATTAATTACAATAACAGTATCTTACTAATAGAGTGCTTCAAAGAACATCAGAAAGGTGAAGTGGGTTTGAAGTTAGTGCAGGTGAAGAATAGACGACCACTATGGTTCCTTTACAAGTCTAGTCTGCATCTGGCAGCAAGGTTGTTGAAATGGAACTTCCCCCATGTGCTAAATGTGTAAGAGAGCTTTAGAGGCCAACACCAAAACATGGTCCTATCTAGAGCCAGTGTTTGGTTTGTCCATTCTGGGCTACCGTAGAACAACATGGCAGACTCCATGAGAGAGGACCAGCTCAACATGTAGATTTTAACAGCTGATTCTAAGGCAGTGAAAGCAATACAATCTTATTTTCAGATGATCATAAATAATTGAAAACAGTTATTACCATTATATACCACTTCTGCCCATAGATGCCCCTAAGTCCTACACACTGGACCTTAAAGTCCCAGTCAAAGCTGACTAAAATGTCAAATGATTTTGTCTCAATTTGGTTTACTTTCTAGACTGCATAAGCATATAACATAGATAAATGTAAAAACAAGAATAACTGCAAGTGGAAAAGTCCCCTACTGTATGGTGTTTACTGGAAACAAAAAATGGATGATTTACTTGACAGAATTGCTGAACTCTAGTTCTCCTCAGTTTTTACACATAACTTGTCCGTTTCCAGGCCATAGACAGCATCCACCAGGTGGGGGTGTACTGCCTGGCCCTGGTGCCTGCCAACACGCTTCCTAAGGCTCCCCTGGGCGGCATCCATATATCTGAGACCAAACAGCGCTTCCTCGAGGGCGCCTTGCACCCCTGCAATGTCCTCATGTGCCCTCACACATGTGTTACCAACCTGCCCAAGCCGAGACAAAAACAGCCAGGTAGACCAACAGCAGCATGGATCTGATTTAGAGTAAATTTAGCATGAATACTTGTTTACTTCTTTACTTATTTCTTCATTTGTTTTTTCTATTGCTGTTTATATTTATGTCAATATGCATGTAAGACCTAACATCACTGAATGTGGTTGTGCTGGACAGAGGTCGGTCCTGCTTCTATGATAGTGGGAAACCTGGTGGCAGGAAAGAGGATAGCACAGGCCTGTGGGAGAGACGTGGCCCAACTAGAGGACAATGACCAGGCACGTAAGGTAGATAGTCATCCTCATTTCACCCGCTCATTACCTCCACACATGCTGCAGACACAGGTAAGGGTCCATACTGAAAGGAGCCGAATCTGACATACATACAGCTGACTGCTGTGTGAGCTCGGTGCATTTCTCTCATTTCTCTTTTCAGCTTCACATAGAAGAACAAAACCCAACTTGCCACCAACTCCATTGTTTCATTATATTTGTATTGTATTCTATATTCATTGTCCCAGTTTGTGTCTGTTTTTGTTGTGTGTCTCTCTTATTTCTCTGAAGATAAACGTGTCTGTCTCTCTCCTCTATAGTTCCTGTATATACAAGATGTGCTGCAGTGGAGAGCTCAGGCCACTCCGGACCATCCTCTGTTCCTTGTTCTCAATGCCAAGGTACTGCCTTTTCATCATGGTGTATAGAATTTAGTTTTGCCATGGCAAATGACTGGAAGACAATATTTTTCCAAGATGACGGGATAAATATGCTGTGTGTGAGCCATCATTTATGGGTCCTGAGAAAATAAAAGATGATTTGTCTTCAGAAATGATCTTGTTGTCTCAAGAAATCGTTCTTGTGCTTCTCGAGATTTGACAAATTGATTATGATTCAACATGAATTACTCTTTGACATAAATTATCACTTAAAAACAAACTTTTTTATCTCAAGATAATTAAATAATTAATTGACAATCTCGAGATAATGTCATTTTAAAAAACAAACATTTGCAAGCACTGCCTTTCTCGGCTTCTGTATAAATGAATGTGACGTGTTGTAACATTTTCGTCCTAAGGGCACGGTAGCGAGTACAGCTTCCTGTCTGCAGCTGCACAAGCGGGCAGAGCGGGTGGCTGCAGCACTGATGGGGCGCCTCAACACTGGAGATCATGTAGCACTCGTCTACCCACCAGGTGAGAATTGCTACTTTCAGTCCTGTACTTTAATAATGTCACAGCTGTGTCTTTGCTATCCCTGTCCTTATCTTTTAAGTTTGTCTATTAATCATAATCACACACAAGGAGAGACTCAGTCATGTTATTAATATTATTTTAAAGCTCGTTCTACAGTCATTTCATCAGCTATAAGGTGTAGAATGCCAAGCACTTTAAATGTAACTATTATGTGCAGGAATCGACCTGATTGCCACCTTTTACGGCTGCCTGTATGCCGGCTGTGTGCCAGTCACTGTCAGACCCCCGCACCCCCAGAACCTGGCGACCACCCTGCCCACTGTCAAGATGATTGTCGAGGTAACAAAGAGTCTGCTGACTTATCTCAAAATTCTAATTTAATCTCTCCAAGCACGGTTATTGCAAACATTTAACCTGGTGAATGTCTGGTTTAAAAATAAAATAAACAAAGGTAACTCTGCTCCATGCAATGCAGGTGTACATTGCGTGAATAATTAAAATATATGAAGTAACACTTCAGTAACTGTGTGTTAAAGGTCAGTAAGTCGGTGTGTATCCTGACCACTCAAGCAATAATGAAGCTGTTGAAATCCAAAGAGGCTGCTGCTGCTGTGGACATCAAGAGCTGGCCCATGGTGCTGGACACAGGTGAGTTATACACACATATTGAACACAGTTTTTGTTTTCATGTCGCAACCGTCAATTTTCAAATAAAGAAAGAACGTGGTGTGTGATTTCTATACCTGCTTTAAAAACTCTTCCTCCTCTCTCCCTCTGTTCGTCCGCCAGATGACCTCCCCAGGAAGAAGAGTCCCCAGATGTACAAGCCTCCGACCCCCGAGATGTTAGCTTACCTGGACTTCAGTGTGTCCACAACAGGCATCTTAGCGGGGGTCAAGGTATGTTGAATGTTGGACTCACATGAGCCATATGAGTTTTAATAGTGTGTCGTGTTGGGAGGTTACCAGTCTTTCTTTGCTCCCATTTCATCCCAAGGTTTATAAATCTTAATATTTTACACCATGAATACAACAGCAATATGGTAGCTGCCATTACAAGTTGAAGAAATACAATACAAAAACTTTTAATTGGGTACATTTTAGCATATTTAAGTCCACAGTCTACAGCTGTAATTTATCTGAAGAGTGTTTTGTATTACTTGGCAACAGTCAGATTTTGTGTGCAGGAAATTTGAGCATGATGCAGCCAGCACACACACAAAGTGAAATCATGGATTTCTAAAAGCTCAAAGAGGTGTCTGTTGAAGTTCAGTTTTATCCCAGAATCCAGTTTTGATGCATTCTTTGTGTCCTTGTGTGTCCTCTAGATGTCTCACGCTGCCACCAGTGCCTTGTGTCGCTCCATCAAACTGCAGTGTGAGCTCTACCCTTCACGGCAGATCGCCATCTGTCTGGACCCCTACTGCGGCCTGGGCTTCGCTCTCTGGTGTCTGTGCAGGTAAACCAGTACCTCTGAACAAATTAATAACAGTAATATTATCTGTGTTTAAGGTATACCATGCAGGAATTGTCAGTTACTGTTTGAAAACACAACATTCAGTTTCTTGAACTTCCTCCCTACACTATTTGTATGTACTCTTCAAGCCATTACTGTAGAAATGCTTCATTTGTTGTAATGGAAAAGTTGAGATTTAAGCAAGCTAACTAAGCTAACCGCTGTCACTTACAAAAAATAGGCCAACTCTGCATCGCTCATCATCTCCATCCTCCCCTTCAGTGCTTGCCAGCGAAACTGAAAACCTGTCTATATTTGCGTTTTTTCGCCACTGTGTCAGTGATTTTCGAAGCTTCCTCCTGGATGTGTGCTGCTTACAGTCTTGCACATGGCTGCTACCTTTTTAGTCCCAACCTCACCTCAGCACTGTCATTGGCTTGGGGCTACACACCTCGTAATGTCCGAACACAGCAAATTAAGAAGAGAATGAGAAAATGCAGGTAGAGAGCAGAGTCTCAGCAGATTATTACACCACCACACACTTCTAGTGGATCAGTGATGATTATTTTTCAGCAAAATCCAGCATAATATACCTTTAAAGAGCCTCTGCTAGTGGCTTGTGCAAACTGTTATATTCTGTTGGATCTTTTGTTCCACTATGTTGTCCCACTCAGCCTCTGTTTGCATGTATGTTTCTTTATTTCAGTGTGTACTCGGGCCATCAGTCAATCCTGGTTCCCCCCCTGGAGCTGGAGAGCAATGCGTCTCTGTGGCTTGCAGCAGTCAGCCAGTACAAAGTGCGCGTCACCTTCTGCTCGTACTCAGTCATGGAGATGTGTACGAAGGGCCTGGGCTCACAGACAGAAGCACTGCGGGTCAGTTTGTCTCTTCAGGTGTTGAGTGGTGCCACTGGGGAAGCAAGAAACTACAACATTTTCCTCCATAAAATTTAAGGGTTGTCTTCAATTACCCCTTTTCCCTGTGGTGCTGTTGCCACAGCGCCGCAATTATGGAGACAGAATCAGGGTCCTCAGGGGTGAAACACTTCCCTCCTTTCTATTTGTGTGCTGATTACTGTCTGCAGCACTCAAGACCGGGATTTTCCACATGCCTGTGGTTTAATGAGAGAAATCTATCTAATAAAAAAAAGTTCATATGAAAATGTAACCATTAAATTTCTCCTGTCGGCTTCTAGTTTACATGCACCCACAGTCATCTTTGCAAATTGAGAAAGAAGATTATATTATTACCATAATTAAAGTAATTTGCACTTAATTTTTTAAAATAGTTTTAACTGATCACACTCTTCTCTTTTCCACTTCCAGCTGCGAAATGTGAACCTGTCCTGCGTTCGTACATGCATGGTGGTAGCAGAGGAGAGGCCCCGCATAGCACTCACTCAGTCCTTCTCAAAGATCTTCAAGGACTTGGGGCTTTCACCACGCGCTGTCAGCACCACCTTTGGCTGCAGGGTGAATGTGGCAATCTGTTTGCAGGTAAGCAGCTAGTATAAGATAAAAAGGAGGAAGAGGAGGAGAGTTGGAGAGATCCAGAGTCCATAGGGTTCAAAATTTTATGGGGCGAAACTGGCCATGAATCTTTGCCACAATATAGATAAACATACAAGAAATCCTTGAAAAGTGCACGTTTGGCAACACTATAAAAGATGATGACGTAATCCAAGTGGCTTGATAAAAAAAATATGAAGCTTGGAATAAAAGGAAACGTGTAAAGCTTCATATATATATGTAATGTTTTTGAATGATGCAAAAACTCCATACACTGCTTCTCGGTCTGACATCATTTTTTCTTTTATCCTATGGCCTTCAGTGTTCTGTTTTATTTGTTTATCTCTATCTGTGATGAATATGTTTGTGTGTGTGTGTGCTTGTGTATCCATTTATATAAATATATACATATATATATATATCTTTATTTATCTGTCCTGCCCTGTCCCGTCAGCCCAACAGGTTAGGGAAACTGGCTGAGCAGGTAACCCTAGGATAAGAGTTGCTGTTTGCTCATTGGGCTGCCGCTGAGTCTTAATGTGTGTGTGTATGTGTGTCTGTGTGTTCCTGTGTGTGTTTGTTTATCTTGCATGGTTTTAGAACACGCTTAACACTTATTTCTCTCTTGGTTTTATTTCTCTCTGACAAGCTTCATCTTTACTTTACTGCTATTCATTTTAGCTGAGTCTTAGCTGTACCGGCTGACTCTCAACCATCGCTTTATGAAAAGTTATATGTGATGTGCAACTACATTATACCATGAGCTGGCAGCATGAACTCTGCTCTGATTAATTTGGGAGTGCCATGTCAAACCCTATGACCTTTGTTCCAACACGTGATACAAACAATTACATTGAAGAAGAGTATTGTGATCTTCCTTTTTTGTTTGTTTTGTTTTGTTGATAGCAGTGAAATTATGTTTTTAGGTTGAGCCAACATGTTGATCAGGTTCATAAAAACAAATGTGTTAGACTTGAGTGATCGATGCACTTTTAAATAGGCTAATAATCAGACTGCTGGCTTTGAATTATTGGCACAGACTAATTGCTGGATTGAGATTCATTGATGTTCATCTCACTCTGTGTTTGGCTTCACAGCGATGCGATGCTAGCCTGTGCTCTGACTACACACTGGCAAAGAAGTGAAGGAAACAATAATGTGTAGTGACTGAGTCTTACAGTAGCAGATGAGAAATCCCAAAGCAGAGGGAATCAGTATCTGATCAGTACTTGAGGAATGGATAAATAAGAATTCTGGTGCATGGCAGAGCTGTAGATATGTATCAGAACAAATGGTGCTCAGTTAGAAATTTTCTGACACTTGAGTGCCTTTTTTGTTACAGAAGAAAAGCATTTAAAGGAAATAAACTACAGTTCTACACTACTTTCTTGTAGGCTTCAAAGAACTGGCACTGTAGCTTTTCCCAATCATGTTACACTTGTATGAAAACAGCATTAGAGCAGATGAAAATAACTGTGCAGGGACTCACAGTGTCTGTGGCTACATGGTTGAGTTTTGCCAAAGTCCTAACTATCCTGGCTGGTTGGCTTCTGGCTGCCTCCCCCTCCCCTCCCCTCCCCTCCCCCCTGCTTTTTCAACAGTTGTATCATGAGCAGCTTCCACCTTCCCTCCACTCAGGCAACACGCAGGATTAAAGGGGACCTATTATGCTTTTCCCTATGGTAATACAATATCAGATATATATCTTAAATGTGGCCAAAGTTTCACATAATGAGGTAAATGTATACAAACATAATCTCTGTGAGCAAACACTCAGACCTCAGCTAGTGATGGATTTCTTTATATGGTCATCTGCTCCAGGCACACTACTGCAAGTATTTACATCACAGAGCCCACACTGCTACATGTAGCTACATGCTAACGTCAGGAAAACATGTTTTCTTGGTTGCAGATGTTGTTAATTTTTCCCAATTTCAGATCATATCCCTGCTGAAGCATGTCTACAAGATTGTGGTTGAGAGGCTTTTTCTTGGTGATTTTTCCACAGTAGAAGGTGCAGCTATACTCATAGCAGTCATTCCCCCACTGCAGTGATGGTGCACAGATGCTAAGACCCTGTAACTGCACCCGTACAGTATACACCCACAGGCCCCTGGAGTCAGGCCCATAATCCAAACTGTTCAAGTTGTTGCCTGTTAACAACAATAATAAGTAAAAAAAAAAGTTTTTGTTATTTGTAGAAATTACAATTACATAGGATGCACATCATGATATGGTGCATATTGCCATAAAATACAACAAATACAAAAACATTCTTGGTTCAAAGTTTTATTTGTTTAGTATGTCAGACACAGTCGGCAATATTTAGAGGGAAACAGAGAGGTTGAAGAGGATGAAACAGGCCTACCTGAGCGTAAAAAAAGTAATTGACGGGCAGAATGGGCTACATTAAGCTACTAATGAGGCAGACAGCGTAATGTTAGCATAGATTATAGCCAGAACACCATGCATCCTGGAAATTCAATGTCAGGTGAGGGAAGTCTGGTGTGCAGCTTGATAGCAGTTGTGACTGTTCATAGTTTGTAATGTTCAAAAGCAGTGCTCTAAAGTGGTGTGTTAAATTTCGTTTTTTGCTTTTGAAATAATAAGTAAACTCACCATGAAAGATGTTAAAATTTGCCTGCTCTGTGCTGCAGGGGGCCTCAATTGTTTGTGTTACGGTGCTGCATGAATCTTTGGCCAGTCAGAGCAGACTGGGCTTTTTCGGGGCTTCAAGGCACAAACACTAAAACGGAGGGATTCAAACAGGTGGTTAAAACAAGTATTCCAGCAATGCCAAAATGAAGAAAAATAGGTATTTCTTTACCATTAAAGCATATAAATATGTTCTAGTACAATATAACAAGAACAATGAGCATAATAGGTCCCCTTTAATGTCAGTGCTGTAACACTTACATTATCCACTCATGTCCCATTCTGCTTGTTTTTTCTCCAGGGCACAGCAGGACCAGACCCCACTACTGTTTATGTGGACATGAGAGCTCTACGACATGATAGGTAGGGGGCACCACTGCAGATATGTTCACACACTCTTGTGATTGTGATCATTTTCTAGCATTATAATCACATCCTTCAAATCTTGAACTGGACAGCTTTGACTGTTTTGTTTACATTTTCTTTTAATTGAAATTATAAAATGACTCATTTTGTCTTCTTATTTCTTCAGGGTTCGCCTCGTGGAGAGAGGGTCGCCCCACAGCTTGCCACTGATGGAGTCTGGGAAGGTACGTCACCATCCAAACATGCACACAAAACACTACAAATAGCTGTTACTTCACACCGGAAAAAGGGTTGCTCTTTTCTAAAGCTTCTAGAAATGGCTTCTGTCTGCTGTTGTAGATCCTTCCTGGAGTGAAGGTGATCATCGCCAACACAGAGACTAAAGGACCCCTGGGAGACTCCCATCTAGGGGAGGTGAGTCACAACGTCATCTGTGTTTTTTCACAGCTGACTTGTTTCACAGTCACCCGTTTTACCTGGTTGTGACCTACAATCTGTGCTATACAGTATATACACTCGCAGCTCCTCTGCTCAAGTTACAGTAGGTCAGGGCATATCCGGGGTGGGACATGTGTACGATAATTTATGTTAATGATCAACAGGTACTAATAAATATTATTCTGTATGTAACAGATTTGGGTAAGCAGTCCTCATAACGCCACAGGCTACTACACAGTTTATGGTGAGGAGGCGCTGCACGCTGACCACTTCAACACCAAGCTCAGCTTCGGCGACACGCAGACTGTCTGGGCGAGGACAGGTTACCTGGGCTTCCTGCGGCGCACTGATCTGACGGATGCCAGTGGAGGTTAGAATCACCAGTGCTCACTCTTACTTAAAGTCAGAATAATGCTTTGGTGTAGGCTGTACTCATTTTTGTCACCACAGAAAACTAAAGATAACTTCTACCTCCTGCTTTTCGCTTTAATTTCATCTTTAATTCAGAACGCCATGACGCCCTCTATGTGGTGGGCTCTCTTGATGAGACTCTGGAGCTGAGGGGAATGAGGTATCACCCCATTGACATTGAGACCTCTGTAATCCGCTCTCATAAGAGCATAGCTGAATGGTGAGGAATTACATCAATTATAGATCCCTACTTTCTTACTGTTGGGTTTGAATTATCCATCATGTACTCCAATGTTTATCTATTTTATACTCAAAATATAGCTGAGCAACATGAATTCTCCATCTACTCTTTTCCTCTTTTTCTGTCTTTCCCTTCTGCTCCCTGCAGTGCGGTGTTCACTTGGACCAACCTCCTTGTGGTGGTTGTGGAGCTGGAAGGATCGGAGCAGGAGGCTCTGGATCTGGTGGCCCTGGTCACCAATGTTGTCCTGGAGGAGCACTACCTCATCGTAGGAGTTGTGGTTGTGGTCGACCCCGGTGTCATCCCCATCAACTCCAGAGGGGAGAAGCAACGCATGCACCTCAGAGATGGATTCCTGGCCGACCAGCTGGACCCCATATATGTGGCTTACAACATGTGAGGGCCCCGCTGCAGGAGGGTTCCCCCTCCACATGGCTTATCACACAACAGGTGACAGCAGGACATTAAACATGCGGCTCGTAATTGTAGCAGGCCCGGGGTCAGTATGGCTTCTGCTGAGAGAAAGCGAGCTCTTCTTTCAGCTCACAGAGGTTAAATGTGACAGAAACGCGGACGCAGAATAGAGAGAAATTCCAGGAAAAATAAGATCGACACAAACCTCATGTCTTTTTCTCCCTGTGATTTCTTGCAACAAATGTTTTAAAGGGCGTTTTTGTTTTGTTGAAGAGCGTTTTGTATGTATGACAGAGCGTCTGACTCCT